>NC_082628.1:1426774-1586628 GCF_030936135.1 Gavia stellata | reverse complement strand
TGACCCTTCCTTCTCCCAGGGGCTGCGTCAGGAAATCAAGAAACTTGAGGAGGCACAGGCGCAGGAAGAGGCCTGGTGAGTTCAGTCCCTCGCCCCACACGGGTGTCCAGGGGGGTCTCTGCAGCACCCGGTGTTACGGGGCTGCCAGTGCTTGTGTCACGCAGCGGGGTGGGGGGAATGTGCAGCACACGGTGTGACAGGGGAGTCCAATCCCTGCCTGGGGTGCCGTATGTTTGGAAGGGGCCCCCTCACGTGGCCATGGAGGCCTGTAACTCGTCCAACCAAGCCCTTGTTGTCTGCAGCCAGCAGCAGAGGAAGAAGGAGGCAGAGGCGCTGGGGACTGTGCTGCCGGAGGCATCGGAAGCACAGCTGGTAAGCGGGAGAGCCTGTGCCAGCCCCTGCCCCGGCCAGCGTGGGTCTCCCTGGGGAGAGGGGTCCATGGAGGTCTCAGCCACACATGGGCTATCCGCCTGCGCAAGGCGGAGGCCAGGGGCACCGCGCAACTCTAGCTCTCCCGGCCGTGCGGCAGTGCTTGACAAGTGTCCTTGCTCTGTCTTGACCTGCAGGAGAGGGACATGCCGTCGAGGAGACGCGGCTTCATTAATTGGCTGCGGTGAGTGTCCCCGCTGGGTGCCCTGTGTCCTGGGGCCCGCTCCTGGGCAGCGGGTGGGATGGGCCGAACACCTGCTCCAGCCGGCGGGGCTCACAATTCCAGGCAGCTGGGGAGCTGCTGGCTGGCTGTGGGCTTGGCTTTGCAGCTGGGAAGTGCTCAGCTTTGGTTTCCTCTGGCCCGTGGGGCTCCCAGTAAGAGCCCCCTCCATCCCATAGGCAAGAGGGGTGGGGATGCATCCACCTTGCCCTGTCTCCCATGCCTCTTCTCACCCACAGGAGGCTCTGCCTGCTCTTGGTCGGCCTGCAGCTGGCCGTCGGCTTCTCTCTGGCTGCTGCAGTGCTCTACGCCTCCTGGTACGACCCCGAGCTCTTCTACCGCCTGCTGCTGCGCATGCTGCCTGAGGAGACCTACGCCCACCTGGCGTACGCCCAGGGAAAGATCCTCCCCGTGGTCAGTGAGGGGCTGCTGCCCTTTTGACAGCCCCCCCAATAAAGCCTCTTCTATCTCTACCTCCATGTGCTCGGGTGTGTTTGTTGGGGTGCAGGGAGAGGGTCTTGCCCTGCGTGTTGGTCCCCGCAGCCCCTCCAGGCCAGGCCCTGTCTCATCTGCTAGGCACTGGGCGCCGCCAGCCCGCCTGACGCGAGCCGGCTCCCTCCGTGCCCGCCTCCCCTGCCCTCCCTCCCTCCGTCCCCGCAGTATTGAGGATGCTGTGTAATCAGGTGGAAACACCCCAGGTCCTCTCAGGCCACGGTCGGTTTTTTACTCCACCTTTTCTGCAACCGTTTCGCCATGTGCAGGCCAGACCCTCTATAGCGTGTCTGAGACTACTCAGGCTCCAGCAGCCGGGGACGCATTTACACGGAGCCGGTAAACGTTATCACCCACAGCCCCCTAGACCCCCCGTTCTGCCCACAGCCCCTGTGGCCCCCACACCCCTCCTCCCATGCCACAGCCCCCCAGCCTGTGCCTTTCTCCCTCCCCACAGCCCCACAGCCCCGGTCTCCCTCCCTCCCCATGCTCCCATGCCTGGTGGCCCCACAGCCCCGTGGCACCCTGTCCCCATCCCCAGCGCTGCTGTCCCCATGGACCTGTTGACGGTTGCACCCCATCCCGTGGGGTCCAACCTTGTAGCCGGTGGCCCTGTCCCCAAAGCCCTGTCCCCGCTGACCCCACAGCCACTGGCCGGCACAGCCCCGGCTGCTCCCTGCCAGCTTCTCCAGCCGCTCGCAGGTTTCGCTGCCCAGGGGAAAGGCCCTGTCGGACGGAGGCTGGAGCCACCCGGCCTGCCAACTCCTCAATGCGGCACCGCTGCACGCAGCCGCTCGAAGGGCCAGAGCTGAAGCACGTGGGTCCCTGCCTCCTCAGGCGTGCCCCCACCCTTTCCTCCTGGTGTCCCGCCATGTGCCTGCAGCCGCGGCTCCCAGAGCAAGTGAGCGACCCCTTTCCTCTTGGCAGCCTGCAAGCATGGGGTCTGCCTGGGCTACAGCAGAGGGCTAGTCTTTATTTTTCCCCTTCCCGGGCTGAAGATCTGCCCCGGGGCTGCATGCTGGATCCAAACAGGGGCTGCATGCTTGAGCCCTGTGCTAGAGCCCACGCGGTGTTGCTGTCCACGCACACATGCACACCTGTGGTGCATACACGCGCGTGTGTGATTGTCTGCACGCGCCTGCTGGGAGAACCTGCGCAGCCTGGCTCGTGCTTTGTCCTGGGTGGGGACCTGTGACCGCCGGACGGTGAAGGAACAGGCAAACCCCACAGGGAGACGCCAACACACGGCGCCCGCAGTCACTCCTGCCCCAGCACTAAGAGCGGGTGCTGAGAGTGATGCCCTGTTTCCCCGGTGGCCGTGGCTGGGCCCCACATCAGCTCTTGGCGCCAGCCCCAGGGAGGTGATGGCCGCGTCACAGTGCGCAGCGGTGGCCGTGTCACCGTGACGTCACTGTGGGCTTGTGACACGGGCGCCCTGGCGGGTACAAAGGGGGCTGCTCCCAGAGGCGGGGGAGCATCTGGGGGAGAACCTCGGTGCTGCTGGGCAGGAGTTTGGAGAGTACCCGCCAACGACCTGTCCCGCGTCCGCCGTGCAGTGGAAGGTCCCTGACGGGGGAGAGGAGGGTGAGGGCAGAGTATCCCCACGGTCCCCGCAGCCCGCGGCTGGGCGAGGGGGTTGCCGGGGTCTGTGTGTGGCTGTGAGCAGTGGGGGGAAGGCAGTAGCCTGGGCCGAGGCAGGCCCAGGTGGGGAGGCCGCGTGTGCTGCTGGGGCTGGTGGGGGACCAAAAGGAAGGGGGTCCCGGGGTTGCGGGCGTTGCGGCCTCACAGGGCAGGATGGTGAGACCGGAGGTTTCGCAGAGGCCCCGCGGCAGGGCAGCCCCGCCAGCAGGCGGGGCCTCCAGGCGCCCGACACGGCAGGCATGGGGAAGCTCCTTCCCTCCTCAGCGGCCCCTGGTGACGGCTGACGGTGCCCCTCGCTGGGGGGAGGCTCCCGTGCCAGCCCTGGGCATCCCTGTCTCTGCATGTGCGTGGCTGTGTCCGGTGCGTGAGAGAGCGTGGGTGTGCCTGTGCTTGGGGACTGGCCCCGCGAGCGTCTATGCCTGACAGTGGCAGCGGCCGTGCCCCTCACACCTCGCTGGCTACCGGCACGCAGGTGCAGCCATGCAGGCAGAAGCGGTGAAGCAAGACCTCCGCATGCTGCGGGAGCGCCTGGCCCAGTGTTCTGCTGAGACACAAAGGCACAAGGAGATGCTGCGGTGTCTGGTAGGTGTGGAGCGTTCCCCTTGTCCCTGGGTCTGGGGCTGCGAGACCTGAGCCGCTGACCCCTCCTTTCCCCATGCAGGGGAAGAAGCAGCAGGAGCTGCAGAAAACCATGGACGAGCTCAGCGTGGAGGTCAGTGTCCCCTCCTCTGCCCACGTCCCCCAGCTGCAGCGGCTGGGGCTGTGCCAGGGGCTCAGTGCCTGTGTCCGGGGCTCAGCGCCTGTGTCCCGCTCCTCTTCCCAGAACTGTGACGTGGCACGCTCTTTCGAAAACCACCACCAGGAGCTCAAGCAGCTGGAGGGGCTGGTGGCCCAGATGAAGGTGAGTTCACGGAATCACAGACTGGCTGGGCTTGGAAGGGCCCTGTGGAGATCATCCGGTCTTGTCCAACCGCCCTGCTCAAGGGGGGTCACCTCGCGCTGGTTGCCCAGAGGCTGTGGGCAGAAGCCTGACTGGGGAGGACATCTTCCCCAGAATACAGGGGCGTCCATCACTTCTCTGTGCCTGGCCTTGTGAGACAGTGCCAAAAAGGGCTGGGGGAAAACAGGCCGGTGCCCACGGGCCCTGGGGTGGGGGGTTGGAGGAGGGCCGCCGCGGGCTCAGGGACTCGGACCCTTCCTTCTCCCAGGGGCTGCGTCAGGAAATCAAGAAACTTGAGGAGGCACAGGCGCAGGAAGAGGCCTGGTGAGTTCAGTCCCTCGCCCCACACGGGTGTCCAGGGGGGTCTCTGCAGCACCCGGTGTTACGGGGCTGCCAGTGCTTGTGTCACGCAGCGGGGTGGGGGGAATGTGCAGCACACGGTGTGACAGGGGAGTCCAATCCCTGCCTGGGGTGCCGTATGTTTGGAAGGGGCCCCCTCACGTGGCCATGGAGGCCTGTAACTCGTCCAACCAAGCCCTTGTTGTCTGCAGCCAGCAGCAGAGGAAGAAGGAGGCAGAGGCGCTGGGGACTGTGCTGCCGGAGGCATCGGAAGCACAGCTGGTAAGCGGGAGAGCCTGTGCCAGCCCCTGCCCCGGCCAGCGTGGGTCTCCCTGGGGAGAGGGGTCCATGGAGGTCTCAGCCACACATGGGCTATCCGCCTGCGCAAGGCGGAGGCCAGGGGCACCGCGCAACTCCAGCTCTCCCGGCCGTGCGGCAGTGCTTGACAAGTGTCCTTGCTCTGTCTTGACCTGCAGGAGAGGGACATGCCGTCGAGGAGACGCGGCTTCATTAATTGGCTGCGGTGAGTGTCCCCGCTGGGTGCCCTGTGTCCTGGGGCCCGCTCCTGGGCAGCGGGTGGGATGGGCCGAACACCTGCTCCAGCCGGCGGGGCTCACAATTCCAGGCAGCTGGGGAGCTGCTGGCCGGCTGTGGGCTTGGCTTTGCAGCTGGGAAGTGCTCAGCTTTGGTTTCCTCTGGCCCGTGGGGCTCCCAGAAAGAGCCCCCTCCATCCCATAGGCAAGAGGGGTGGGGATGCATCCACCTTGCCCTGTCTCCCATGCCTCTTCTGACCCACAGGTGGCTCTGCCTGCTCTTGGTCGGCCTGCAGCTGGCCGTCGGCTTCTCTCTGGCTGCTGCGGTGCTCTTCGCCTCCTGGTCCGACCCCAAGCTCTTCTACCGCCTGCTGCTGCGCGTGCTGCCTGAGGAGACCTACGCCCACCTGGCGTACGCCCAGGGAAAGATCCTCCCCGTGGTCAGTGAGGGGCTGCTGCCCTTTTGACAGCCCCCCCAATAAAGCCTCTTCTATCTCTACCTCCATGTGCTCGGGTGTGTTTGTTGGGGTGCAGGGAGAGGGTCTTGCCCTGCGTGTTGGTCCCCGCAGCCCCTCCAGGCCAGGCCCTGTCTCATCTGCTAGGCACTGGGCGCCGCCAGCCCGCCTGACGCGAGCCGGCTCCCTGCGTGCCCGCCTCCCCTGCCCTCCCTCCCTCCGTCCCCGCAGTATTGAGGATGCTGTGTAATCAGGTGGAAACACCCCAGGTCCTCTCAGGCCACGGTCGGTTTTTTACTCCACCTTTTCTGCAACCGTTTCGCCATGTGCAGGCCAGACCCTCTATAGCGTGTCTGAGACTACTCAGGCTCCAGCAGCCGGGGACGCATTTACACGGAGCCGGTAAACGTTATCACCCACAGCCCCCTAGACCCCCCGTTCTGCCCACAGCCCCTGTGGCCCCCACACCCCTCCTCCCATGCCACAGCCCCCCAGCCTGTGCCCTTCTCCCTCCCCACAGCCCCACAGCCCCGGTCTCCCTCCCTCCCCATGCTCCCATGCCTGGTGGCCCCACAGCCCCGTGGCACCCTGTCCCATCCCCAGCGCTGCTGTCCCCATGGACCCGTTGACGGTTGCACCCCATCCCGTGGGGTCCAACCTTGTAGCCGGTGGCCCTGTCCCCAAAGCCCTGTCCCCGCTGACCCCACAGCCACTGGCCGGCACAGCCCCGGCTGCTCCCTGCCAGCTTCTCCAGCCGCTCGCAGGTTTCGCTGCCCAGGGGAAAGGCCCTGTCGGACGGAGGCTGGAGCCACCCGGCCTGCCAACTCCTCAATGTGGCACCGCTGCACGCAGCCGCTCGAAGGGCCAGAGCTGAAGCACGTGGGTCCCTGCCTCCTCAGGCGTGGCCCCACCCTTTCCTCCTGGTGTCCCGCCATGTGCCTGCAGCCGCGGCTCCCAGAGCAAGTGAGCGACCCCTTTCCTCTTGGCAGCCTGCAAGCATGGGGTCTGCCTGGGCTACAGCAGAGGGCTAGTCTTTATTTTTCCCCTTCCCGGGCTGAAGATCTGCCCCGGGGCTGCATGCTGGATCCAAACAGGGGCTGCATGCTTGAGCCCTGTGCTAGAGCCCACGCGGTGTTGCTGTCCACGCACACATGCACACCTGTGGTGCATACACGCGCGTGTGTGATTGTCTGCACGCGCCTGCTGGGAGAACCTGCGCAGCCTGGCTCGTGCTTTGTCCTGGGTGGGGACCTGTGACCGCCGGACGGTGAAGGAACAGGCAAACCCCACAGGGAGACGCCAACACACGGCGCCCGCAGTCACTCCTGCCCCAGCACTAAGAGCGGGTGCTGAGAGTGATGCCCTGTTTCCCCGGTGGCCGTGGCTGGGCCCCACATCAGCTCTTGGCGCCAGCCCCAGGGAGGTGATGGCCGCGTCACAGTGCGCAGCGGTGGCCGTGTCACCGTGACGTCACTGTGGGCTTGTGACACGGGCGCCCTGGCGGGTACAAAGGGGGCTGCTCCCAGAGGCGGGGGAGCATCTGGGGGAGAACCTCGGTGCTGCTGGGCAGGAGTTTGGAGAGTACCCGCCAACGACCTGTCCCGCGTCCGCCGTGCAGTGGAAGGTCCCTGACGGGGGAGAGGAGGGTGAGGGCAGAGTATCCCCACAGTCCCCGCAGCCCGCGGCTGGGCGAGGGGGTTGCCGGGGGTCTGTGTGTGGCTGTGAGCAGTGGGGGGAAGGCAGTAGCCTGGGCCGAGGCAGGCCCAGGTGGGGAGGCCGCATGTGCTGCTGGGGCTGGTGGGGGACCAAAAGGAAGGGGGTCCCGGGGTTGCGGGCGTTGCGGCCTCACAGGGCAGGATGGTGTCGGAGGTGTCGCAGAGGCCCCGCGGCAGGGCAGCCCCGCCAGCAGGCGGGGCCTCCAGGCGCCCGGCACGGCAGGCATGGGGAAGCTCCTTCCCTCCTCAGCGGCCCCTGGTGACGGCTGACGGTGCCCCTCGCTGGGGGGAGGCTCCCGTGCCAGCCCTGGGCATCCCTGTCTCTGCATGTGCGTGGCTGTGTCCGGTGCGTGAGAGAGCGTGGGTGTGCCTGTGCTTGGGGACTGGCCCCGCGAGCGTCTATGCCTGACAGTGGCAGCGGCCGTGCCCCTCACACCCGCTGGCTACCGGCACGCAGGTGCAGCCATGCAGGCAGAAGCGGTGAAGCAAGACCTCCGCATGCTGCGGGAGCGCCTGGCCCAGTGTTCTGCTGAGACACAAAGGCACAAGGAGATGCTGCGGTGTCTGGTAGGTGTGGAGCGTTCCCCTTGTCCCTGGGTCTGGGGCTGCGAGACCTGAGCCGCTGACCCCTCCTTTCCCCATGCAGGGGAAGAAGCAGCAGGAGCTGCAGAAAACCATGGACGAGCTCAGCGTGGAGGTCAGTGTCCCCTCCTCTGCCCACGTCCCCCAGCTGCAGCGGCTGGGGCTGTGCCAGGGGCTCAGTGCCCTGTGTCCGGGGTCTCAGCGCCTGTGTCCCACTCCTCTTCCCAGAACTGTGACGTGGCACGCTCTTTCGAAAACCACCACCAGGAGCTCAAGCAGCTGGAGGGGCTGGTGGCCCAGATGAAGGTGAGTTCACGGAATCACAGACTGGCTGGGCTTGGAAGGGCCCTGTGGAGATCATCTGGTCTTGTCCAAACCGCCCTGCTCAAGGGGGGTCACCTCGCGCTGGTTGCCCAGAGGCTGTGGGCAGAAGCCTGACTGGGGAGGACATCTTCCCCAGAATACAGGGGGCTCCATCACTTCTCTGTGCCTGGCCTTGTGAAGCAGTGCCAAAAAGGGCTGGGGGGAAAACGGGCCGGTGCCCACGGGCCCTGGGGTGGGGGGGTTGGAGGAGGGCCGCCGCGGGCTCAGGGACTCGGACCCTTCCTTCTCCCAGGGGCTGCGTCAGGAAATCAAGAAACTTGAGGAGGCACAGGCGCAGGAAGAGGCCTGGTGAGTTCAGTCCCTCGCCCCACACGGGTGTCCAGGGGGGTCTCTGCAGCACCCGGTGTTACGGGGCTGCCAGTGCTTGTGTCACGCAGCGGGGTGGGGGGAATGTGCAGCACGCGCTGTGACAGGGGAGTCCAATCCCTGCCTGGGGTGCCGTATGTTTGGAAGGGGCCCCCTCACGTGGCCATGGAGGCCTGTAACTCGTCCAGCCAAGCCCTTGTTGTCTGCAGCCAGCAGCAGAGGAAGAAGGAGGCAGAGGCGCCGGGGACTGTGCTTGCCGGAGGCGTCGGAAGCACAGCTGGTAAGCGGGAGAGCCTGTGCCAGCCCCTGCCCCGGCCAGCGTGGGTCTCCCTGGGGAGAGGGGTCCATGGAGGTCTCAGCCACACATGGGCTATCCGCCTGCGCAAGGCGGAGGCCAGGGGCACCGCGCAACTCTAGCTCTCCCGGCCGTGCGGCAGTGCTTGACAAGTGTCCTTGCTCTGTCTTGACCTGCAGGAGAGGGACATGCCGTCGAGGAGACGCGGCTTCATTAATTGGCTGCGGTGAGTGTCCCCGCTGGGTGCCCTGTGTCCTGGGGCCCGCTCCTGGGCAGCGGGTGGGATGGGCCGAACACCTGCTCCAGCCGCGGGGCTCACAATTCCAGGCAGCTGGGGAGCTGCTGGCTGGCTGTGGGCTTGGCTTTGCAGCTGGGAAGTGCTCAGCTTTGGTTTCCTCTGGCCCGTGGGGCTCCCAGAAAGAGCCCCCTCCATCCCATAGGCAAGAGGGGTGGGGATGCATCCACCTTGCCCTGTCTCCCATGCCTCTTCTCACCCACAGGAGGCTCTGCCTGCTCTTGGTCGGCCTGCAGCTGGCCGTCGGCTTCTCTCTGGCTGCTGCAGTGCTCTACGCCTCCTGGTACGACCCCGAGCTCTTCTACCGCCTGCTGCTGCGCATGCTGCCTGAGGAGACCTACGCCCACCTGGCGTACGCCCAGGGAAAGATCCTCCCCGTGGTCAGTGAGGGGCTGCTGCCCTTTTGACAGCCCCCCCAATAAAGCCTCTTCTATCTCTACCTCCATGTGCTCGGGTGTGTTTGTTGGGGTGCAGGGAGAGGGTCTTGCCCTGCGTGTTGGTCCCCGCAGCCCCTCCAGGCCAGGCCCTGTCTCATCTGCTAGGCACTGGGCGCCGCCAGCCCGCCTGACGCGAGCCGGCTCCCTGCGTGCCCGCCTCCCCTGCCCTCCCTCCCTCCGTCCCCGCAGTATTGAGGATGCTGTGTAATCAGGTGGAAACACCCCAGGTCCTCTCAGGCCACGGTCGGTTTTTTACTCCACCTTTTCTGCAACCGTTTCGCCATGTGCAGGCCAGACCCTCTATAGCGTGTCTGAGACTACTCAGGCTCCAGCAGCCGGGGACGCATTTACACGGAGCCGGTAAACGTTATCACCCACAGCCCCCTAGACCCCCTGTTCTGCCCACAGCCCCTGTGGCCCCCACACCCCTCCTCCCATGCCACAGCCCCCCAGCCTGTGCCTTTCTCCCTCCCCACAGCCCCACAGCCCCGGTCTCCCTCCCTCCCCATGCTCCCATGCCTGGTGGCCCCACAGCCCCGTGGCACCCTGTCCCCATCCCCAGCGCTGCTGTCCCCATGGACCTGTTGACGGTTGCACCCCATCCCGTGGGGTCCAACCTTGTAGCCGGTGGCCCTGTCCCCAAAGCCCTGTCCCCGCTGACCCCACAGCCACTGGCCGGCACAGCCCCGGCTGCTCCCTGCCAGCTTCTCCAGCCGCTCGCAGGTTTCGCTGCCCAGGGGAAAGGCCCTGTCGGACGGAGGCTGGAGCCACCCGGCCTGCCAACTCCTCAATGCGGCACCGCTGCACGCAGCCGCTCGAAGGGCCAGAGCTGAAGCACGTGGGTCCCTGCCTCCTCAGGCGTGCCCCCACCCTTTCCTCCTGGTGTCCCGCCATGTGCCTGCAGCCGCGGCTCCCAGAGCAAGTGAGCGACCCCTTTCCTCTTGGCAGCCTGCAAGCATGGGGTCTGCCTGGGCTACAGCAGAGGGCTAGTCTTTATTTTTCCCCTTCCCAGGCTGAAGATCTGCCCCGGGGCTGCATGCTGGATCCAAACAGGGGCTGCATGCTTGAGCCCTGTGCTAGAGCCCACGCGGTGTTGCTGTCCACGCACACATGCACACCTGTGGTGCATACACGCGCGTGTGTGATTGTCTGCACGCGCCTGCTGGGAGAACCTGCGCAGCCTGGCTCGTGCTTTGTCCTGGGTGGGGACCTGTGACCGCCGGACGGTGAAGGAACAGGCAAACCCCACAGGGAGACGCCAACACACGGCGCCCGCAGTCACTCCTGCCCCAGCACTAAGAGCGGGTGCTGAGAGTGATGCCCTGTTTCCCCGGTGGCCGTGGCTGGGCCCCACATCAGCTCTTGGCGCCAGCCCCAGGGAGGTGATGGCCGCGTCACAGTGCGCAGCGGTGGCCGTGTCACCGTGACGTCACTGTGGGCTTGTGACACGGGCGCCCTGGCGGGTACAAAGGGGGCTGCTCCCAGAGGCGGGGGAGCATCTGGGGGAGAACCTCGGTGCTGCTGGGCAGGAGTTTGGAGAGTACCCGCCAACGACCTGTCCCGCGTCCGCCGTGCAGTGGAAGGTCCCTGACGGGGGAGAGGAGGGTGAGGGCAGAGTATCCCCACGGTCCCCGCAGCCCGCGGCTGGGCGAGGGGGTTGCCGGGGTCTGTGTGTGGCTGTGAGCAGTGGGGGGAAGGCAGTAGCCTGGGCCGAGGCAGGCCCAGGTGGGGAGGCCGCGTGTGCTGCTGGGGCTGGTGGGGGACAAAAAGGAAGGGGGTCCCGGGGTTGCGGGCGTTGCGGCCTCACAGGGCAGGATGGTGAGACCGGAGGTGTCGCAGAGGCCCCGCGGCAGGGCAGCCCCGCCAGCAGGCGGGGCCTCCAGGCGCCCGACACGGCAGGCATGGGGAAGCTCCTTCCCTCCTCAGCGGCCCCTGGTGACGGCTGACGGTGCCCCTCGCTGGGGGGAGGCTCCCGTGCCAGCCCTGGGCATCCCTGTCTCTGCATGTGCGTGGCTGTGTCCGGTGCGTGAGAGAGCGTGGGTGTGCCTGTGCTTGGGGACTGGCCCCGCGAGCGTCTATGCCTGACAGTGGCAGCGGCCGTGCCCCTCACACCTCGCTGGCTACCGGCACGCAGGTGCAGCCATGCAGGCAGAAGCGGTGAAGCAAGACCTCCGCATGCTGCGGGAGCGCCTGGCCCAGTGTTCTGCTGAGACACAAAGGCACAAGGAGATGCTGCGGTGTCTGGTAGGTGTGGAGCGTTCCCCTTGTCCCTGGGTCTGGGGCTGCGAGACCTGAGCCGCTGACCCCTCCTTTCCCCATGCAGGGGAAGAAGCAGCAGGAGCTGCAGAAAACCATGGACGAGCTCAGCGTGGAGGTCAGTGTCCCCTCCTCTGCCCACGTCCCCCAGCTGCAGCGGCTGGGGCTGTGCCAGGGGCTCAGTGCCTGTGTCCGGGGCTCAGCGCCTGTGTCCCGCTCCTCTTCCCAGAACTGTGACGTGGCACGCTCTTTCGAAAACCACCACCAGGAGCTCAAGCAGCTGGAGGGGCTGGTGGCCCAGATGAAGGTGAGTTCACGGAATCACAGACTGGCTGGGCTTGGAAGGGCCCTGTGGAGATCATCCGGTCTTGTCCAACCGCCCTGCTCAAGGGGGGTCACCTCGCGCTGGTTGCCCAGAGGCTGTGGGCAGAAGCCTGACTGGGGAGGACATCTTCCCCAGAATACAGGGGCGTCCATCACTTCTCTGTGCCTGGCCTTGTGAGGCAGTGCCAAAAAGGGCTGGGGGAAAACGGGCCGGTGCCCACGGGCCCTGGGGTGGGGGGTTGGAGGAGGGCCGCCGCGGGCTCAGGGACTCGGACCCTTCCTTCTCCCAGGGGCTGCGTCAGGAAATCAAGAAACTTGAGGAGGCACAGGCGCAGGAAGAGGCCTGGTGAGTTCAGTCCCTCGCCCCACACGGGTGTCCAGGGGGGTCTCTGCAGCACCCGGTGTTATGGGGCTGCCAGTGCTTGTGTCACGCAGCGGGGTGGGGGGAATGTGCAGCACACGGTGTGACAGGGGAGTCCAATCCCTGCCTGGGGTGCCGTATGTTTGGAAGGGGCCCCCTCACGTGGCCATGGAGGCCTGTAACTCGTCCAACCAAGCCCTTGTTGTCTGCAGCCAGCAGCAGAGGAAGAAGGAGGCAGAGGCGCTGGGGACTGTGCTGCCGGAGGCGTCGGAAGCACAGCTGGTAAGCGGGAGAGCCTGTGCCAGCCCCTGCCCCGGCCAGCGTGGGTCTCCCTGGGGAGAGGGGTCCATGGAGGTCTCAGCCACGCATGGGCTATCGCCTGCGCAAGGCGGAGGCCAGGGGCACCGCGCAACTCTAGCTCTCCCGGCCGTGCGGCAGTGCTTGACAAGTGTCCTTGCTCTGTCTTGACCTGCAGGAGAGGGACATGCCGTCGAGGAGACGCGGCTTCATTAATTGGCTGCGGTGAGTGTCCCCGCTGGGTGCCCTGTGTCCTGGGGCCCGCTCCTGGGCAGCGGGTGGGATGGGCCGAACACCTGCTCCAGCCGGCGGGGCTCACAATTCCAGGCAGCTGGGGAGCTGCTGGCTGGCTGTGGGCTTGGCTTTGCAGCTGGGAAGTGCTCAGCTTTGGTTTCCTCTGGCCCGTGGGGCTCCCAGAAAGAGCCCCCTCCATCCCATAGGCAAGAGGGGTGGGGATGCATCCACCTTGCCCTGTCTCCCATGCCTCTTCTGACCCACAGGTGGCTCTGCCTGCTCTTGGTCGGCCTGCAGCTGGCCGTCGGCTTCTCTCTGGCTGCTGCAGTGCTCTACGCCTCCTGGTACGACCCCGAGCTCTTCTACCGCCTGCTGCTGCGCGTGCTGCCTGAGGAGACCTACGCCCACCTGGCGTACGCCCAGGGAAAGATCCTCCCCGTGGTCAGTGAGGGGCTGCTGCCCTTTTGACAGCCCCCCCAATAAAGCCTCTTCTATCTCTACCTCCATGTGCTCGGGTGTGTTTGTTGGGGTGCAGGGAGAGGGTCTTGCCCTGCGTGTTGGTCCCCGCAGCCCCTCCAGGCCAGGCCCTGTCTCATCTGCTAGGCACTGGGCGCCGCCAGCCCGCCTGACGCGAGCTGGCTCCCTGCGTGCCCGCCTCCCCTGCCCTCCCTCCCTCCGTCCCCGCAGTATTGAGGATGCTGTGTAATCAGGTGGAAACACCCCAGGTCCTCTCAGGCCACGGTCGGTTTTTTACTCCACCTTTTCTGCAACCGTTTCGCCATGTGCAGGCCAGACCCTCTATAGCGTGTCTGAGACTACTCAGGCTCCAGCAGCCGGGGACGCATTTACACGGAGCCGGTAAACGTTATCACCCACAGCCCCCTAGACCCCCCGTTCTGCCCACAGCCCCTGTGGCCCCCACACCCCTCCTCCCATGCCACAGCCCCCCAGCCTGTGCCTTTCTCCCTCCCCACAGCCCCACAGCCCCGGTCTCCCTCCCTCCCCATGCTCCCATGCCTGGTGGCCCCACAGCCCCGTGGCACCCTGTCCCCATCCCCAGCGCTGCTGTCCCCATGGACCTGTTGACGGTTGCACCCCATCCCGTGGGGTCCAACCTTGTAGCCGGTGGCCCTGTCCCCAAAGCCCTGTCCCCGCTGACCCCACAGCCACTGGCCGGCACAGCCCCGGCTGCTCCCTGCCAGCTTCTCCAGCCGCTCGCAGGTTTCGCTGCCCAGGGGAAAGGCCCTGTCGGACGGAGGCTGGAGCCACCCGGCCTGCCAACTCCTCAATGCGGCACTGCTGCACGCAGCCGCTCGAAGGGCCAGAGCTGAAGCACGTGGGTCCCTGCCTCCTCAGGCGTGCCCCCACCCTTTCCTCCTGGTGTCCCGCCATGTGCCTGCAGCCGCGGCTCCCAGAGCAAGTGAGCGACCCCTTTCCTCTTGGCAGCCTGCAAGCATGGGGTCTGCCTGGGCTACAGCAGAGGGCTAGTCTTTATTTTTCCCCTTCCCGGGCTGAAGATCTGCCCCGGGGCTGCATGCTGGATCCAAACAGGGGCTGCATGCTTGAGCCCTGTGCTAGAGCCCACGCGGTGTTGCTGTCCACGCACACATGCACACCTGTGGTGCATACACGCGCGTGTGTGATTGTCTGCACGCGCCTGCTGGGAGAACCTGCGCAGCCTGGCTCGTGCTTTGTCCTGGGTGGGGACCTGTGACCGCCGGACGGTGAAGGAACAGGCAAACCCCACAGGGAGACGCCAACACACGGCGCCCGCAGTCACTCCTGCCCCAGCACTAAGAGCGGGTGCTGAGAGTGATGCCCTGTTTCCCCGGTGGCCGTGGCTGGGCCCCACATCAGCTCTTGGCGCCAGCCCCAGGGAGGTGATGGCCGCGTCACAGTGCGCAGCGGTGGCCGTGTCACCGTGACGTCACTGTGGGCTTGTGACACGGGCGCCCTGGCGGGTACAAAGGGGGCTGCTCCCAGAGGCGGGGGAGCATCTGGGGGAGAACCTCGGTGCTGCTGGGCAGGAGTTTGGAGAGTACCCGCCAACGACCTGTCCCGCGTCCGCCGTGCAGTGGAAGGTCCCTGACGGGGGAGAGGAGGGTGAGGGCAGAGTATCCCCACGGTCCCCGCAGCCCGCGGCTGGGCGAGGGGGTTGCCGGGGGTCTGTGTGTGGCTGTGAGCAGTGGGGGGAAGGCAGTAGCCTGGGCCGAGGCAGGCCCAGGTGGGGAGGCCGCGTGTGCTGCTCGGGCTGGTGGGGGACCAAAAGGAAGGGGGTCCCGGGGTTGCGGGCGTTGCGGCCTCACAGGGCAGGATGGTGAGACCGGAGGTGTCGCAGAGGCCCCGCGGCAGGGCAGCCCCGCCAGCAGGCGGGGCCTCCAGGCGCCCGACACGGCAGGCATGGGGAAGCTCCTTCCCTCCTCAGCGGCCCCTGGTGACGGCTGACGGTGCCCCTCGCTGGGGGGAGGCTCCCGTGCCAGCCCTGGGCATCCCTGTCTCTGCATGTGCGTGGCTGTGTCCGGTGCGTGAGAGAGCGTGGGTGTGCCTGTGCTTGGGGACTGGCCCCGCGAGCGTCTATGCCTGACAGTGGCAGCGGCCGTGCCCCTCACACCTCGCTGGCTACCGGCACGCAGGTGCAGCCATGCAGGCAGAAGCGGTGAAGCAAGACCTCCGCATGCTGCGGGAGCGCCTGGCCCAGTGTTCTGCTGAGACACAAAGGCACAAGGAGATGCTGCGGTGTCTGGTAGGTGTGGAGCGTTCCCCTTGTCCCTGGGTCTGGGGCTGCGAGACCTGAGCCGCTGACCCCTCCTTTCCCCATGCAGGGGAAGAAGCAGCAGGAGCTGCAGAAAACCATGGACGAGCTCAGCGTGGAGGTCAGTGTCCCCTCCTCTGCCCACGTCCCCCAGCTGCAGCGGCTGGGGCTGTGCCAGGGGCTCAGTGCCTGTGTCCGGGGCTCAGCGCCTGTGTCCCGCTCCTCTTCCCAGAACTGTGACGTGGCACGCTCTTTCGAAAACCACCACCAGGAGCTCAAGCAGCTGGAGGGGCTGGTGGCCCAGATGAAGGTGAGTTCACGGAATCACAGACTGGCTGGGCTTGGAAGGGCCCTGTGGAGATCATCCGGTCTTGTCCAACCGCCCTGCTCAAGGGGGGTCACCTCGCGCTGGTTGCCCAGAGGCTGTGGGCAGAAGCCTGACTGGGGAGGACATCTTCCCCAGAATACAGGGGCGTCCATCACTTCTCTGTGCCTGGCCTTGTGAGGCAGTGCCAAAAAGGGCTGGGGGAAAACGGGCCGGTGCCCACGGGCCCTGGGGTGGGGGGTTGGAGGAGGGCCGCCGCGGGCTCAGGGACTCGGACCCTTCCTTCTCCCAGGGGCTGCGTCAGGAAATCAAGAAACTTGAGGAGGCACAGGCGCAGGAAGAGGCCTGGTGAGTTCAGTCCCTCGCCCCACACGGGTGTCCAGGGGGGTCTCTGCAGCACCCGGTGTTACGGGGCTGCCAGTGCTTGTGTCACGCAGCGGGGTGGGGGGAATGTGCAGCACGCGCTGTGACAGGGGAGTCCAATCCCTGCCTGGGGTGCCGTATGTTTGGAAGGGGCCCCCTCACGTGGCCATGGAGGCCTGTAACTCGTCCAGCCAAGCCCTTGTTGTCTGCAGCCAGCAGCAGAGGAAGAAGGAGGCAGAGGCGCCGGGGACTGTGCTGCCGGAGGCGTCGGAAGCACAGCTGGTAAGCGGGAGAGCCTGTGCCAGCCCCTGCCCCCGGCCAGCGTGGGTCTCCCTGGGGAGAGGGGTCCATGGAGGTCTCAGCCACGCATGGGCTATCCGCCTGCGCAAGGCGGAGGCCAGGGGCACCGCGCAACTCCAGCTCTCCCGGCCGTGCGGCAGTGTGCTTGACAAGTGTCCTTGCTCTGTCTTGACCTGCAGGAGAGGGACATGCCGTCGAGGAGACGCGGCTTCATTAATTGGCTGCGGTGAGTGTCCCCGCTGGGTGCCCTGTGTCCTGGGGCCCGCTCCTGGGCAGCGGGTGGGATGGGCCGAACACCTGCTCCAGCCGGCGGGGCTCACAATTCCAGGCAGCTGGGGAGCTGCTGGCCGGCTGTGGGCTTGGCTTTGCAGCTGGGAAGTGCTCAGCTTTGGTTTCCTCTGGCCCGTGGGGCTCCCAGAAAGAGCCCCCTCCATCCCATAGGCAAGAGGGGTGGGGATGCATCCACCTTGCCCTGTCTCCCATGCCTCTTCTCACCCACAGGAGGCTCTGCCTGCTCTTGGTCGGCCTGCAGCTGGCCGTCGGCTTCTCTCTGGCTGCTGCGGTGCTCTACGCCTCCTGGTACGACCCCAAGCTCTTCTACCGCCTGCTGCTGCGCGTGCTGCCTGAGGAGACCTACGCCCACCTGGCGTACGCCCAGGGAAAGATCCTCCCCGTGGTCAGTGAGGGGCTGCTGCCCTTTTGACAGCCCCCCCAATAAAGCCTCTTCTATCTCTACCTCCATGTGCTCGGGTGTGTTTGTTGGGGTGCAGGGAGAGGGTCTTGCCCTGCGTGTTGGTCCCCGCAGCCCCTCCAGGCCAGGCCCTGTCTCATCTGCTAGGCACTGGGCGCCGCCAGCCCGCCTGACGCGAGCCGGCTCCCTGCGTGCCCGCCTCCCCTGCCCTCCCTCCCTCCGTCCCCGCAGTATTGAGGATGCTGTGTAATCAGGTGGAAACACCCCAGGTCCTCTCAGGCCACGGTCGGTTTTTTTACTCCACCTTTTCTGCAACCGTTTCGCCATGTGCAGGCCAGACCCTCTATAGCGTGTCTGAGACTACTCAGGCTCCAGCAGCCGGGGACGCATTTACACGGAGCCGGTAAACGTTATCACCCACAGCCCCCTAGACCCCCCGTTCTGCCCACAGCCCCTGTGGCCCCCACACCCCTCCTCCCATGCCACAGCCCCCCAGCCTGTGCCTTTCTCCCTCCCCACAGCCCCACAGCCCCGGTCTCCCTCCCTCCCCATGCTCCCATGCCTGGTGGCCCCACAGCCCCGTGGCACCCTGTCCCCATCCCCAGCGCTGCTGTCCCCATGGACCTGTTGACGGTTGCACCCCATCCCGTGGGGTCCAACCTTGTAGCCGTTGGCCCTGTCCCCAAAGCCCTGTCCCCGCTGACCCCACAGCCACTGGCCGGCACAGCCCCGGCTGCTCCCTGCCAGCTTCTCCAGCCGCTCGCAGGTTTCGCTGCCCAGGGGAAAGGCCCTGTCGGACGGAGGCTGGAGCCACCCGGCCTGCCAACTCCTCAATGCGGCACCGCTGCACGCAGCCGCTCGAAGGGCCAGAGCTGAAGCACGTGGGTCCCTGCCTCCTCAGGCGTGCCCCCACCCTTTCCTCCTGGTGTCCCGCCATGTGCCTGCAGCCGCGGCTCCCAGAGCAAGTGAGCGACCCCTTTCCTCTTGGCAGCCTGCAAGCATGGGGTCTGCCTGGGCTACAGCAGAGGGCTAGTCTTTATTTTTCCCCTTCCCGGGCTGAAGATCTGCCCCGGGGCTGCATGCTGGATCCAAACAGGGGCTGCATGCTTGAGCCCTGTGCTAGAGCCCACGCGGTGTTGCTGTCCACGCACACATGCACACCTGTGGTGCATACACGCGCGTGTGTGATTGTCTGCACGCGCCTGCTGGGAGAACCTGCGCAGCCTGGCTCGTGCTTTGTCCTGGGTGGGGACCTGTGACCGCCGGACGGTGAAGGAACAGGCAAACCCCACAGGGAGACGCCAACACACGGCGCCCGCAGTCACTCCTGCCCCAGCACTAAGAGCGGGTGCTGCGAGTGATGCCCTGTTTCCCCGGTGGCCGTGGCTGGGCCCCACATCAGCTCTTGGCGCCAGCCCCAGGGAGGTGATGGCCGCGTCACAGTGCGCAGCGGTGGCCGTGTCACCGTGACGTCACTGTGGGCTTGTGACACGGGCGCCCTGGCGGGTACAAAGGGGGCTGCTCCCAGAGGCGGGGGAGCATCTGGGGGAGAACCTCGGTGCTGCTGGGCAGGAGTTTGGAGAGTACCCGCCAACGACCTGTCCCGCGTCCGCCGTGCAGTGGAAGGTCCCTGACGGGGGAGAGGAGGGTGAGGGCAGAGTATCCCCACGGTCCCCGCAGCCCGCGGCTGGGCGAGGGGGTTGCCGGGGGTCTGTGTGTGGCTGTGAGCAGTGGGGGGAAGGCAGTAGCCTGGGCCGAGGCAGGCCCAGGTGGGGAGGCCGCGTGTGCTGCTGGGGCTGGTGGGGGACCAAAAGGAAGGGGGTCCCGGGGTTGCGGGCGTTGCGGCCTCACAGGGCAGGATGGTGAGACCGGAGGTGTCGCAGAGGCCCCGCGGCAGGGCAGCCCCGCCAGCAGGCGGGGCCTCCAGGCGCCCGGCACGGCAGGCATGGGGAAGCTCCTTCCCTCCTCAGCGGCCCCTGGTGACGGCTGACGGTGCCCCTCGCTGGGGGGAGGCTCCCGTGCCAGCCCTGGGCATCCCTGTCTCTGCATGTGCGTGGCTGTGTCCGGTGCGTGAGAGAGCGTGGGTGTGCCTGTGCTTGGGGACTGGCCCCGCGAGCGTCTATGCCTGACAGTGGCAGCGGCCGTGCCCCTCACACCCCGCTGGCTACCGGCACGCAGGTGCAGCCATGCAGGCAGAAGCGGTGAAGCAAGACCTCCGCATGCTGCGGGAGCGCCTGGCCCAGTGTTCTGCTGAGACACAAAGGCACAAGGAGATGCTGCGGTGTCTGGTAGGTGTGGAGCGTTCCCCTTGTCCCTGGGTCTGGGGCTGCGAGACCTGAGCCGCTGACCCCTCCTTTCCCCATGCAGGGGAAGAAGCAGCAGGAGCTGCAGAAAACCATGGACGAGCTCAGCGTGGAGGTCAGGGTCCCCTCCTCTGCCCACGTCCCCCAGCTGCAGCGGCTGGGGCTGTGCCAGGGGCTCAGTGCCCTGTGTCCGGGGCTCAGCGCCTGTGTCCCGCTCCTCTTCCCAGAACTGTGACGTGGCACGCTCTTTCGAAAACCACCACCAGGAGCTCAAGCAGCTGGAGGGGCTGGTGGCCCAGATGAAGGTGAGTTCACGGAATCACAGACTGGCTGGGCTTGGAAGGGCCCTGTGGAGATCATCCGGTCTTGTCCAACCGCCCTGCTCAAGGGGGGTCACCTCGCGCTGGTTGCCCAGAGGCTGTGGGCAGAAGCCTGACTGGGGAGGACATCTTCCCCAGAATACAGGGGCGTCCATCACTTCTCTGTGCCTGGCCTTGTGAGGCAGTGCCAAAAAGGGCTGGGGGAAAACGGGCCGGTGCCCACGGGCCCTGGGGTGGGGGGTTGGAGGAGGGCCGCCGCGGGCTCAGGGACTCGGACCCTTCCTTCTCCCAGGGGCTGCGTCAGGAAATCAAGAAACTTGAGGAGGCACAGGCGCAGGAAGAGGCCTGGTGAGTTCAGTCCCTCGCCCCACATGGGTGTCCAGGGGGGTCTCTGCAGCACCCGGTGTTACGGGGCTGCCAGTGCTTGTGTCACGCAGCGGGGTGGGGGGAATGTGCAGCACGCGCTGTGACAGGGGAGTCCAATCCCTGCCTGGGGTGTCGTATGTTTGGAAGGGGGCCCCTCACGTGGCCATGGAGGCCTGTAACTCGTCCAGCCAAGCCCTTGTTGTCTGCAGCCAGCAGCAGAGGAAGAAGGAGGCAGAGGCGCCGGGGACTGTGCTGCCGGAGGCGTCGGAAGCACAGCTGGTAAGCGGGAGAGCCTGTGCCAGCCCCTGCCCCGGCCAGCGTGGGTCTCCCTGGGGAGAGGGGTCCATGGAGGTCTCAGCCACGCATGGGCTATCCGCCTGCGCAAGGCGGAGGCCAGGGGCACCGCGCAACTCCAGCTCTCCCGGCCGTGCGGCAGTGCTTGACAAGTGTCCTTGCTCTGTCTTGACCTGCAGGAGAGGGACATGCCGTCGAGGAGACGCGGCTTCATTAATTGGCTGCGGTGAGTGTCCCCGCTGGGTGCCCTGTGTCCTGGGGCCCGCTCCTGGGCAGCGGGTGGGATGGGCCGAACACCTGCTCCAGCCGGCGGGGCTCACAATTCCAGGCAGCTGGGGAGCTGCTGGCCGGCTGTGGGCTTGGCTTTGCAGCTGGGAAGTGCTCAGCTTTGGTTTCCTCTGGCCCGTGGGGCTCCCAGAAAGAGCCCCCTCCATCCCATAGGCAAGAGGGGTGGGGATGCATCCACCTTGCCCTGTCTCCCATGCCTCTTCTCACCCACAGGAGGCTCTGCCTGCTCTTGGTCGGCCTGCAGCTGGCCGTCGGCTTCTCTCTGGCTGCTGCGGTGCTCTACGCCTCCTGGTACGACCCCGAGCTCTTCTACCGCCTGCTGCTGCGCGTGCTGCCTGAGGAGACCTACGCCCACCTGGCGTACGCCCAGGGAAAGATCCTCCCCGTGGTCAGTGAGGGGCTGCTGCCCTTTTGACAGCCCCCCCAATAAAGCCTCTTCTATCTCTACCTCCATGTGCTCGGGTGTGTTTGTTGGGGTGCAGGGAGAGGGTCTTGCCCTGCGTGTTGGTCCCCGCAGCCCCTCCAGGCCAGGCCCTGTCTCATCTGCTAGGCACTGGGCGCCGCCAGCCCGCCTGACGCGAGCCAGCTCCCTGCGTGCCCGCCTCCCCTGCCCTCCCTCCCTCCGTCCCCGCAGTATTGAGGATGCTGTGTAATCAGGTGGAAACACCCCAGGTCCTCTCAGGCCACGGTCGGTTTTTTACTCCACCTTTTCTGCAACCGTTTCGCCATGTGCAGGCCAGACCCTCTATAGCGTGTCTGAGACTACTCAGGCTCCAGCAGCCGGGGACGCATTTACATGGAGCCGGTAAACGTTATCACCCACAGCCCCCTAGACCCCCCGTTCTGCCCACAGCCCCTGTGGCCCCCACACCCCTCCTCCCATGCCACAGCCCCCCAGCCTGTGCCCTTCTCCCTCCCCACAGCCCCACAGCCCCGGTCTCCCTCCCTCCCCATGCTCCCATGCCTGGTGGCCCCACAGCCCCGTGGCACCCTGTCCCCATCCCCAGCGCTGCTGTCCCCATGGACCCGTTGACGGTTGCACCCCATCCCGTGGGGTCCAACCTTGTAGCCGGTGGCCCTGTCCCCAAAGCCCTGTCCCCGCTGACCCCACAGCCACTGGCCGGCACAGCCCCGGCTGCTCCCTGCCAGCTTCTCCAGCCGCTCGCAGGTTTCGCTGCCCAGGGGAAAGGCCCTGTCGGACGGAGGCTGGAGCCACCCGGCCTGCCAACTCCTCAATGCGGCACCGCTGCACGCAGCCGCTCGAAGGGCCAGAGCTGAAGCACGTGGGTCCCTGCCTCCTCAGGCGTGCCCCCACCCTTTCCTCCTGGTGTCCCGCCATGTGCCTGCAGGCCATGCTTTCCTCTTTGCAGAGGACCGCACAAGGCAAATGAATGTGGAAATAGCACATCCTGAAATAATTAGCTATTACTATGCTACTTGCGTTGCTGTACTGTGGGGGAACACAGTGTGGGAATGCAATCCCGTAAATTGGGCCTACCATGTAAAAAGGATGTTAAGGTACGTGAATGCGTCCCGAGAAGGGCGACAAAGGTGGAGAAGGAGCTGGAAGGCATGTCCTCTGAGGAGCACCTGAGGACTCAGGGTTTGTCTACTTTGGAGAGAAGGAGGCTGAGGGGTGACCTCACTGCTCTCTGCAGCTTCCTGTGGAGGGGACGTGGAGAGGGAGGTGCTGATCTCTTCTCCCTGGTGCCCAGTGCCAGGACGTGTGGGAATGGCTCAAAGCTGCGTCCCTCAGGGGAGGTTCGGCCTTGACGTGAGGAAACATTTCTTTACCAAGAGGGTGGTCAAACTCTGAAACAGGCTTCCTGGAGAGGTGGTCGATGCCCCATGCCTGTCAGCGTTTAAGAGGCATTTGGGCAACACCCTTAATGCCATGCTTTAACTTTGCTCAGCCCTGAAGGGGTCAGGCAGTTGGACTCGATGATTGTTGTAGGTCCCTTCCAAGTGAACTATTCTATCCTATTCTACTCTATTCTATTCTATTCTATTCTATTCTATTCTATTCTATTCTATTCTATTCTAATTTTTCTTCCTACCTCCTTCTTTCCCTACCAGTACATGCTGAGAAAATATCTGATGACATTTCTTCCCAGCCCTGCACTAGCAGAAGGCATTTAATGAGTAGTCATGTCCCATCCTAGACATTGGCTCTGTCACGTTGTGGCAAGGAGGCATGTACCTTCTGATGGGGGTGAGAGCTAGGGATCGTCTCAAGACCATTTCACGATCTGAACAAATTTGCAAAAAGCAGGTGTGACGTGCAGTTTTTGAAAGTCGTCTGTGGTCATCCAGTTGAGCTGGGTTTCCACAGGATGGAAAAACCCCACACCTCTGAGCGAGGTTCAGAGATCAAGCCCTCCATCTGAAGCAGGACGTGCTTCTCAACTAAATGCTTGCAAATCTTTTTGAGGTGAGCAATACCTGTTCATTTCTCTGTGATTTTTTTTTTCTCCTTGTACTCATTTTTAGAAATGCCTGAGCTGTTTTCCTTGGAAAAACATACTAAAGCACGAGAGCCGGAGAACAACAGTACTCCTGCAGAGCGAAGGTCTGTCTGGCCCAATACTCTTGTCTCCAAAGTGGCCAACCATCAGTGTCTAAAGGAGAGCACATGAGCAGTGCAAGTCTACCTCTGCCAGGGTCCTGGGGGTGCTCATAGGCCTCAATGGCTGGGACCAGCCTCCCCTGGGACCCCCATGCCCACCGTCTGCTGCCACGGGCCCGGAGGATGTGTCTCAGCTCAGCCTGGGACCTTCAGTCCCTGCCTGAGCCATGTTCTAGGTCTGTCTGTCTCCGCCCCCGTCTCCTGGGTGGGCCTGGGACCTGCACTGCAGACAGCTGCTCTCCTGGGTGGAGCCCTCAGGCCCAGCTCATGGCTTGCCAGGCAGAACTCTAGGCATAAGAGAGCATTACTGTTCTGTTCTCTTCTGTTCTACTCTATGCTTTTCTATTCTACTCCCTGTGCTCACCATGAGTCAAATAACAATGAGAATCTTATTTGCCTGAAATGGCAGGGGCTTTTCAGCTCCAAAAAAAATTTCAATCACAAAAATCACAAAGGTTACGAGTGGAAACAGGATTCCCTTCCCTTCCCTTCCCTTCCCTTCCCTTCCCTTCCCTTCCCTTCCCTTCCCTTCCCTCCCCTTCCCTTCCCTTCCCTTCCCTTCCCTTCCCTTCCCTTCCCTCCCCTCCCCTCCCCTCCCCTCCCCTCCCCTCCCCTCCCCTCCCCTCCCCTCCCCTCCCCTCCCCTCCCCTCCCCTTCCCCTTCCCTCTTCTCTTCTCATCCTTCTCTTCTTATCCATCTGCGAGGATGGAACAACCATCCTCTCAGGCCACGGTAGTGGGGATGGATCTTCCCAGTGACCTCTGCAGGGTGGCAGGCTGAAGTGGGGAGCACTTTGGTAGAAGGTGCCTTTGCTGCCTGCATACCTCTCAGAGAGCCTGGCCAGGGTCAGACAGAGACCCCAAAGATGCTCCACTGAATGTTGCTGGTTAAAGACCCAGCCTTCGGGTCGGGGTCTCTCCAAAGTGACTCAAAGCAGCAGGAAATTCTGCCAGTTCTCCCTAGGGGAGTCTCCTTTGGGAGGTCCTGGCAGTGCTCCTCATGCTTGCTCCAGTGGTATGTCTCTCCAAAGTGTCAATTTTGGCAGTAAACAAGCTATTTAAGGAGTCCATCCCGCCCCCTCTTTATCTTGCAGGACGCATCAGGGCTTCGTGAAGCGGACCTGGAGTCTCTGGCGTAAGAGCGCTTTCTTGCCGAGGAACACACTCTGTGGAGCCGTGTCAGCTGGCTTCGTGCTGCCTGCACTCACTCGCCTCGTGTCCAGGGCTCCTGACCTTCCCTGTCTACTACCCGCGGTGGAGGAAACGAGCCATTTGTAAACCAGAGGAAGGAAAGGGGCTGGGGGACGGGAGGTGACCCAAGCCCATCGCACCCTTCTCTGCACGGTGTTTGGAGCCTGCCTGCAGGGGCTGGGCAGATGCTGGACAAGACCTGCTTTCCCTTTGCCTCCAGGAACACATAGGCTTGGCTGGAGCAGAAGATGCGGGAGCTCAAGGAGACGGTGGCTCAGGTGTCTGCTGCGAGGGGGAACATACTGCAGGCAGTGAGAGACGTCCTCGGAGACCATGGTGTCCAAGGAGACACGATGGTCCAAGGAGAAGAGAGAGGTAAGGGTGCTGGGGCTAGATCAGAGACCTCACTACCTTTGCAAGCTCCCTCCTGCTGCTTCCTCTTGGCCCGCTCAAAGTCGGCACCTTTTCCAATAGGTCTTGCCTTGGCTTTTCTGACACAGAGGCGCTCCTTGGCTCTGTGCAAGGACTCGGCGTTCATGCAGAATGGCCCGTGCATGTGCTTGTGTTCATTGCCATCTCTCCATTCCTAATTTTTTCCCAGGAAATTCTGCGGTTGACTCAGGTGGCAATTAAGAAGGTGCTTAACAACTGCCTCCAGATGCCTGACTGGGCTCTGGGAGCCATAGGTATGCAGACAGGAAGTCTTGCTGCCCTCGGTTTGTGTATGGCTCTCCCGCAAAGTCTGCCGAGCTCTGCTTTCAAGCCTGAGAAATACATCCTAATGCGCCGCTTCAACTCCTAATCTCTGGCCACCTTCATGTCAGGTGCCACCATCGATGAGGAGAGGACATCCAAGAGTTATGGTGGGCAAGGCAAGAGGACCTGGTGGCTTTCTCCATTTGGCTTCTTTTCTGCGAACCCTCCAGAGACAATCTTGCAGGTATCACAAGGGAAGTCCTGACTTGTGGTTCACCTCCTTGCTTTCAGGCTGGCAGTCCAAGTGCACAGCAGTCCAAGTGCACAGCACTTCCCTTCAGCCCGGCCGTGTCGCTCAGCACTGCAGTCTGCATTGCATTCCTGACGCCTGCGATCCCTCACAGCACTGCCCTCCCAGCAGAAGGGGGACCGAGCTGAACCCAGCTTCTGTGACCTGCCCGCCACCCTCGGTTGCAGTTTGCCAAGGACCTTTGTTCTTGGCAGCCCCACTGCCATACCACATCTCAGAGGGTCCCTATCCAAAGTGGGTGGGAGTGGTGGGGTCTGCTGAGCCATGGAAGCAGCAAGAGATGTTCCTCTGGGCCCCCGGCCCTCATCCGGTCTACCAAGTCTAACTACCAGGTCCAAGGCTGCATTGGACCCTGCAGCTGCAGCGCAATCTTTAAAGGGCGATGCGGTGACGTACACTAGGGACACCTGCCCTGTCTCCGCAGGCTCTGAGAAAGCAGAGCTGGCTTGGCAAAGGTGGTGGAGCCCACAGGTTTTGTAGAAACATTTCCATATTGCCCATCTGCCCATCGACTTGGACTCATTTATAAGCAGGATTGCAGCCTGCAGGCGAGGCAAGGTCTCTGCTTCTGGACAAACGGGCAGCTCTGTTGGCTCTTTCGCTGCCTTGCCGCTGACGGTCACGGCTTTCTGGTTTCAGCCCCGTATTGCCCCTGGCAACTGCTGGGCTTTCCAAGGATCTCAGGGCCATGTGGTCATCTGGCTGCCTGAGCAGATCTGGCCAAGGGCTTCCACCATCCGGCATATCTCCAAGGCAGTCTCTCCTTCAGGGGAAGTCAGCAGCACCCCCAAAGAGTTTGCTGTCTCTGTAAGTCTTTGCCTTGTGCTTCTGGGGAGGGCCCGGCCCCAGGGAAAAGCTGTACCAGAGACATGCTTCTCACGGTGGCTTCTCTCAGTCATCTGTCTGGAGCTAGCTGCTGCAGAGCACGCATCCCCTGGGGGCCACCGGGGGCACGTGGGGCTTCTGTGCCTCTGGGGGCTTCTCTCTGCTTCAGGGCCAAGGATCCTGGAGCACATGCTCAAAGCACCCTGACCCAGAGTCAGCCTAAGCTGTGCTAGGCTACCGCTAGAGCCGAGGGAGGTGGGGAAGGGTTCCTGCGTTCGGCCTCGGGGGGCCCTTTTTCTGACATCCTGCACCCTTTGTCTCTTGTCTTTGAGGGAGTGGATGAGGCAACGGCAGAAACTCTCCTGGGGACATTCACCTCTGACGTGCACAAGGAGATTGCCTAGACATTCCATGTGTAGGTACCCCAAGAGCTGTGGGCAGGATGCCTGGGAAGAAGGCAGGGTTGTCTGCAAGTCCTTGGAGGAAAGAGTGCGGAGGACCACCCCAGCCAGCCTCCGCTCTCCCACGCTCCTTGCTCCTGCGGGGAAGACGGCAAGAGGAGAGCAAATAGGGCTTTGCTCTGCTGGCCGAGGCAGCTGTCCCACCTTTGCAAGGGCTTTCCTTTTCCTTCGGGTAGCGCAGAGAAAGCAGCAGCGGGAAGGGAGCCGGGAAGGGAAGCAGTCCCGCTCAGGGGAGATGGCAGGAGGTAGGACGGCAGAGGTCTTCCCCCCTCAGCCGGACTCTCCCCGCATCCTGAGGCAGCCCGGGCTCCAAAGCGCCTCTGGTTTCCGTATCTCCCCTCAGCAAGCTTCTGAGGCCAGGCCTTTGCTTTCTAGGCTCAGAGGGCTCCTCCTTGGTCCTGGCAAATGGGGGTCTCAACCTTGCTTCCTCCTTCGTCAGGACTGCCGTTCGGTCCTCGGCAGGGGGACCGTGGGCAGAGGGGGCTCTGGTGATGTGATGTGGCTCTCGTCACCTGCCTGATGATGGCTCCCCCCATTTCTTTACAGAAGGAGCTTCCCAGGACCTTTCGCTACATCAAATTCCAGGTGCAGAGCAACTGGGGAAACCCAGAGTACACCTGTACGTACTGACTACAGGTTCACGGGAAGACGGCGAGCCATAACAACCACCCACAGGCCCAAGAGCTCCTTTAGGAACAATAATAAAACAAAGGAGAGGTGTGGCAGTTTGACTTGCGTGTGTTCCTTGTAAAAGTTACTCCAGGGAGCTTCCAACAACTTGCGCCACTAGTGGGGAAGGGAGCTTTCTCCCTCAGGAGAAGGATGCTCGTGGTCCAGGCGGCAGGGCAATGGGCTTGAAGGAGAAGCCCCCCATGGTCCAGCTCCAGCTTCCGCAGCCCAGGGTGGCTCACCAAAGCTCCGGTGTCACTGGGAGAGCAGAATCGCAGCCCCGGGAAAGCTCTCCCGCTGGCAGAGAAGAGAAGTGAAGCAGGCCTGTCTGCAAGGCCCAGTGCCCTCTCTCCTTTCCTAAGCAGTGCCGGGCGGCACAGAGGGCTTGGGGCCATCCTGGCTCACAGGTGCCCCTTCTCACTGGAGCTGCTTCGTGCAGGAGGGGGGCTTCCCTCGGGGGTCCCGCACTGGCTAGCCTCCCCCTGCCTCTGCAAGGTGGTGGGCGGGGGAGCCCTTCTTCAGGCAGGCCACATCAATGTGCAGTGTGTGTCTGAGCAGAGAGGCCAGCAGGAGCACAGCTCGGAGGGACGAGGACAGCCTCTCTGGCCACACAGCCAGACCCCTGTTCTCCAGGGCCAGCACCCTGCTTTGCAGTAAGGGCAGGGCTTTCCCCAGCAGCTGCAGGAGAAGGCAGCCCTTCCTCCCAAGGGCGCTCCAGCCAAAATGCCCTGGCCAGTTCTCCTTAACAGCACGCTACTGAGGTCCCCAAGTCTCTCCAGTGCACCGTGCTTGGATACGCTTTTATGTACAAGGGTCTCCAAGCCTCTCCGATACACTGGTCATCATCACGTTTCTGTGTAAGGATTCCTATGTCTCTTTGGTAGACCTGGACTGAAAAGGGTGCCGGGGCAGGGAGGTTCTCGAGCCCTTCTCGTTCCAAGGGGTTTAGTCACGAGGCTGTCTGCAATGGCCCTGTGCCACGCAGGTACTCCAGGGCTGGCCCACACTGATGTGTGTGAGGACCTCCAAGCCCCACTGCTGCACCAGGAATAGCTACAGTACAGCTTTTGAGCGTGCGCAAGCCTTGCAGATACCCTAGGGCTGAGTGTGCTGATGTGTGTGAGGCTTTCTGGGGGTTTCCCTCGGGCTGGACATGTTGCCATGTCTGAAGATGCCCAAGTCTCAACAGAAAGCCGGAGCTGGGCATGCTGTTGTGCGCATTGCTTCTCAGTCCCTATCTATTTTCTGGAGTTGGGAAATGTGTGGTGCTCTGTCTTAGGATTCCCAAGCTTTGGCAGTACCCCCAGACTGAAGATGCTGCTGACTGTGAGGATTCCTGAACCTTGCTGTTATGCTGGGGTTAGGCAATCTGCTGTGTGCCAGCGTCTCCACGCCCTGCCACTGCACTGGGCATAGCTACTGTTCGAACTGCTGTTTGAGGGTACCCGAGTATCCTTGGCGTCCCGGGGCTGGTCATGGAGCTGTGTGCGAGGATGACCAAGCTTTGCCATTTCCACAGATCTGGGCAGGGGCCCACAGGGCAAGCATTCACGAGCCTCACCAGTAGCCCTCGGAAGAAAAGGCTGCTGTGTGCAAGGCTTCCTGAGCGCTGCCTGTAGGCCGGGGCTGAACGTGCTGCCTGTACATGGGTGCCTGAGCCACACTGGTAGCTCAGGGCTCTGCAAGCTGCTGGGCGCAGGAGTCTCCAGGCTCCACTGATGCACCTGCACTGAGTCAGCTGCTCTGTGCAAGGGTCCCCAAAGCCCTCCAGTGCGCTAGTAACAGCTACGCTGCTGCATGCAAGGGACTCTGAGCCCCACAAATGCATCGGCACTGGACCTGCTGTGGGTGTGAGGATCCCCAAGTCTCATCAGAGCATCAGGGCTGGGAACGCTTTTGTGTGCAAGGGCCATGACCCCTGATGGTACGTGGAGCTGGGCATGCTGCTGTGTGTCAGGGTTCCTGAACCTCGCCGGTACCCCAGGGCTGGACACGCTGCTGTGTGCATTGGTGCCTGAGCCCCACCAGTACCCTGGGGCTGGGCACGCTTCAGTTGGGTCAACAGTCATAAGTTTCGGGGTCACTATGGATCAGTCCTCATTTGCTGTTGGGTCACATTTGATGTCTCCAGAGGGACAAGGCTGAGGGACTTGCCATGAAGTCCAGGGGGTTCCCAGAGTATAAGACTCACAGCACTTAGTTTGCAAGTTTGGGGCTCAAGGTACTGCACAGCCTTAGGGCCTGGTCCCATCGCAGTCAGGTCAGGGCTTGAGAAAGACTCAAGTAACAGTCAGGGAGCAGCAAGAACAGGCTGTTCCAAGGCTGGGGAGGTGAATTTCAATGCAACTCCCAAGCCAAGGGGCAGAGGGTGTATGGGTGGAGGTCCCCAATGAAGCTTCTCACTGCTCTTGCTCACAACTTAGGTCTTTTTACATGAGTCTGCTCCCATGTTACACAGGTGTACCCTGTGAGAGGTCAGCTTGAATACAGGCAGCAAAACGCCTGAGGTGCAGGGTAAGGGGTGGTAGAGACTCTTGGTACTCTTTGGGCCCTAACACCTCCCAGCTGGCCTCTGTCAAGTCTTTCCTCCTCTGCAGTACTGCTCACTCACAGTGGATGGCAGTCCTGATCTATTGTATCTTTCAGATGAGTATGTAAAAATCCATTTCAATTTACCTAGTCCATTCTACTGCTCCTTGTTTCACCTTGCACCAAGTCGCAATTCCTTGCAAAGACTTGTGTCTTCCTGTTATGGTAGCAGCTCCATTCCTGTCTCACTAGGCTAGGTGTTGTCTCTCATAGGATCATAGGATAATTTGAGTTGGAGGTACCTCAGGAGGTCTCTGGTCCATCCTCCTGCTCAAAGCAGGGTCAGCTACAAGATCAGGCCATTTCTCTGATGTGCTGTTGGCTAAAACTTAAAGGACGGGGCTCTGAGCAACCTGATCTAGTTGAAGATGTTCCTACTCATTGCAGGGGGGCTGGACTAGATGACTTTAGAAGGTCCCTTCCAACCCAAACCATTCTATGATTCTATGACATTCCTGGCTGGAGGCTGTATGGTATTTAGTCTGAGCTAACCAGTGCTGTGAATTTCCCAGAGGACTGGGATTCCTCCGTGGTGAAAGCTGTCAGACTGAAAAGGAGAACAAAGCCGGTATGCTCAATTCTTTCCCTTGAAATAGATACCATTGTCAGCCTTAGCTGGCGCAACTGCACCGTCTGTCATCTCACAGCCACCTATATTGACATCTGAGCTACTAATCACAGACTTCAGGTGGTTCTACTATACTTCAGACATGTCAGGTAGATTTAGATTGAAAGTTATTCAGATTATATTGTTTGTTTCCTGGAAATGACTGGAGTGGAGTCTTGTTTTGGCCTACAGTTTGCAAGACAGCAAGTGAACTTTTGGGGGGTAAATGATAGAGGAAGTTAATTTTTTCCTATTCTATAAAAGAGCTTGTGATTTTTCTGGTCTGCTGTTAGCATGCTGTAGGCACAGGTGGTAAAGGAGACCTGAAATCATCACTAGCAGGGCTGGGAAAAGTCTTGGTCTTGCTTGATTTCCCTTCTTCCTGTCTCTGAACTGCTGTTGGTGGATTATAAAGCTGGCTAGCAAAACTATTGGAAAGGGCAGTAGATGCTGAGGTCTCCTGATACTCCTCAAGGCTGAGCTGTCGCATGAGTCTTTCTGCACAGATTACAGCAGATACCATGGAAGAAGTTAAGGCCTCTGTGGTGGGTGCAGACCACACATTCTCCAGTTCTGCAGTATAACACTAAGCGGACAGCATACCTACCCAGTTGACAAAAAGCCTGTCTCTTTTCAGCCATCCTACAGACAGTTTACTGAAGGCCAGCCAGGTCCTCTGAAGAAAACCCAACCAATTGGCTCCACAGTGGTCCAGGTGTGCTGGTCCCAGCTGGGTATGTGTATGTCTAAAGTGGTTGGTCATATTTCACACCTGTTTCCAGGGCTATCAAGCTGGAAAATCCCTAGCGATGTCAGTATTGCAGGTTTGTCTTTATGTTCTGGATGCTTCAGTTTTTAAATACTTTGCTAGTCATGATGGCTTCCTACTACCAATAGCTCCTATCTCAAGGCACAGTACGGACTTAGGGTGAGGTTCACTGCCAACGGTAGCAAATGTAAATCCCTATTTCAAATAGTCTTCTTGGTAACTCTGATTTTTTTTTTGGCTGATTTCTTGTCAGATTTGATGAGATCATCATTGGTTTTACCTTGTCATACAGCTGGCAAAGAGTTCATATGAGGAAGAGGAGGAGGAAAAGTGTCAGTTCTGCTGTTTTCTTGCTGTTCACTTGTGCTCACGCTATCAGCATCACCTTCACACGGTTTCTTTGCAGGAATCTTTTTAAGCCACTTGTCCATTTTGTAAAGGTTAGCTTAGTTAAAACTGGGTAATACCATCCATAAGTCCACTTAACTGGCCACAGGTAAACTGCAATGTGTCAGAATTGAGTGAGCAAGCGAGGGGGTGCTGTGAACCACTCTGCGTTGCAAGCACCCACTCTTCCTCCAGGACACCCCGCCTGTACCACGCACGACACGGGACTGTCTGACGCAGACTGCATGAGGGAGTCAGTGGTCAGCTGTATAATAAATATAAGTACAGCTTAATTTCTTTCTTCCTTTTTTTTAAGTTTTAATATTTTCTTCCCCCACTCCACTCTGGACATGACTGCACTAATCGAATTACCAGTCTTGTTCACACCGGTGTGGGGAGCGGGTGTGGTTTAAGAGCACCCTTGCTTTGGGGAGTCCCTGTCTTCCCAGAGCAGGAGACGTGAACTTGCGCAGCACTGCTTGAGAAGGCTGCAGGAACACGTACAGAAGTATAGGAGTGGCTGCTTTTATGGAGCTCCAGGAAACTGTCCTGACCTGTGCCGTTAACTAAATCGTGGTCGTCGATGTGACCCCTGGTTCTGTACTCCAGCTGATGCTTTTCACTTCTTTTGTGGAGTGGTAAGCAGGGCCTGTGTAGCGTTGCAGAAAGCTGTGGTGCTGCATTACCCCTGCGATACAGAGGTGCTGTGCTCTGAGCAGCTCCTGCCGCAGCGACTGATGAACGTGGCAGCTTTTGCGGCAGGAGTGCAGGATCAGGCACTGGGCTGTGGCTCTTGGACCCAGGAGAGGAAGGAGAAGAACCATTGTCTCAGCGGGAGGTGAAATAGCCTGGGCTGAAGATGGAGGTCTGGTCTTGTCTCTCTCCCCTGCATGCATGGCTGGAGGGTGAAGACCCCTCCGCCGTGTCCGGACGCAAGCCCTGCCTCGGTGCAGCAGGCATGAGGCAGGAAGGCCTGGGCAGGTAGGGGCCGCAGGCTGCGGGCATTTTGTCACCCGCAGACGGGGACCCTGGACAGGCGATGACTGGACACGGGCTGAGTGTCCACCTGCGCCTGCCTCGCCACAGCAGGGTCCGGCGGTGCCACTCCTGGGTGTCACAGCCAGGGGCTGTGGGGGGGTGTTTGGGGCTTCGGGAGGAGGGGCCCAGGGGCGTTGGATGTAGGCACAGGGGAAGGGTCTGAGCAGGGGCACAGGCCCTGCACCCCAACGTGTGCTTCTGGTGGTCCCTCCAGACCTCACACAGGCAATAGCGCCCCGAGCTTTGCTTTGCCTTCCCCTCTGTGCCCCGCCTGCCCCCCATCCCTCACACCAGTGGGACCTGCTCCCACAGCAGCCATGGCCGAGGGGCCGGCCAGCCCCCGGCACAGCCCTGGCGCCAGCACAGGATGAGCACGGGGCAACGCCCCACTGTACTGGTTTTGACTGGGATAGAGTTAATTTTCTTCATACTGTCTTGTATGGGGCTATGTTTTGGATTTGTGATGAAAACAGTGTTGATCAGGCAGAGATGTGTTAGCTATTGCTGAGCAGGGCTTGCACAGCCTCGAGGCCTTTTCTGCTCCTCACCCTGCCCCCCCAGCACGTAGGCTGGGGCTGCACAAGAAGTTGGGAGGGGACACAGCCCGGACAGTTGACCCCCACTGACCAAAGGGATATCCCAGACCATAGGATGATGTGCTCAGCAATAAAAACCTGGGAGGGAGAAGTTTGCTGGGGCTGCCATTGCTCAGGGACTGACAGGGCATTGCTTGGCTGGTGGTGAGCAATTCTTTCTTCTTTTTAGCATCACTTGATTTTCTTGGTTTTGTTTTTCATTCTTTCTTTCTTTCTTTTTCTCTTTTTTTTTTCTTCTTCTTATTGAACTGTTTTTATCTCAACCCATGAGTCTCTGCACTTTTACCCTTCCAATTCTCTCCCCCATCCCACTGGCTGTGTGGTACTCAGCTGCCTACAGGGTTAACCCACAACACCCACATCCCAGGGGACTGGCGGGTTGGGGTGTGCCTGGCGCCATGCCTGCCTGCAGCAGCCCACTCTCAGGGGGTCCCTGCCGCTCAGGGGCACCTTGAGCCCCCAGTCCTGTTCACCTGAGGAAACTGAGGCGCGGGCTGGGGGTACATCCCCTCTCCCACCCATATATCCTCGGATTCCAGGCATCTGGCTTGTATCTGGGTGCCCTGTAGATCGCCTCCAGCCAGGGTGGGTAGAGGGAGCTGCAACGCCCTCCCACCTGGGGCCCGCAAGCAGCTTGGAGGGGAACGAGGAGCCAGGGGCGGGGGCACTGCAACCTGCACTCCCGCTGCCAGGAGGTCTGGTCCAGATGTAGGTGCTCGGTGCTGGTACCACGGGTCCCATTCTGTACCTGTTCTTAAATCCTTACTGGGGCGGGGGCTGTGGCAGGGGGCTTTGCCCTCTGCACGAGGAGGGCTGTGGGAGGCAGAGTTTAGGGGTGGGGGGGCGCAGCTTATCCAGGCGTTGCGCAGTGGGAGACCCTTGGGACCCCCACATCTCACGTGACGGAGTCCGCGTGATGCCAGGGCACAGCATGCTGGGATGGTTATGCATGGGGAAGATCTGTGGGGCGGCATCACCCCCCCACACCCCACGCACTGCACCCCAACTACAGGGGGGATCGGACACCTCTCCAATACCACTCTGTGGTGTGGGGGAGAGCAGCTGGTCTCCCAGGAGGGAACTTGCACTTTGGGACCTGTGGGCAGAGTAGGCGCTTGTGCGAGGGTGTGTGCGCGAGGGCATGCATGCAAGAGTGCATGTATGCAAGGGTGCATGTGCGAGGGGGCATGTGCAGACGAGGCAGCGGCAGTGGGGGCACATATACACCAAGCAGCATGGGAGTGCCTGTGTGTGAGCGCACCTGGGTCTGCGCTTACGCTGGGGAGCAGTCGTGTGCACAGGCGTGCACACCAGACGTGAGCAGGGCACTAGGGCACATTTGCAAAGTGTCCCCACATGTGTCTGGGGGGCAGAGTGTCTTACGAGTGCAGTGGGGGCTTTCACACTCCTTCGCCGTACCCAGTGTCCCAGGCTATCCCCATCCCAAGGTCTAAGTCCCTGGGTGCCCTTTGCCTGTGGGGCTGAGGGGGCACTACTGCACCCCCAGGACCCAAGGTGTGACCCCTGAAAAGTGGGGTCCCCTGGTGGTGGGGGCCGCTGGCTTCAGGCATTTTCTCACCGGCAGATGGGGAGCCTGGGGCAGGCGAGAGCTGGATACAGCAGCTGAGCTCCACCTGCCCTCTGTCACCTGGGGGGATCCAGGGGTGCTGCTCCCTGGGATGTGGGAGAGGGCAGCAGTGGAAAGAGGTATCGGGGGTGCCCAGGGGTTTAGGTGCTGAGGATTTGGGCTGACTGTCCATCTCCACCATTACCGCCTTTGACCACCTGCTTCCTTCTCCGGCTCCAGCTCTGGCTCCTGATGACGCCACTGAGAATGGCCCAAGCCACTTCATGGTCCTCCCAGCACCCCGAATTGCCCCGGGCAGAGCCCTGCTCTCAGCACCCCAGGCCTATGAGGAAGCCCCCTGCCCAGCCACGTATGCCGGGGGGTGCAGGGCTAGGGGAGCTGGGTGGGGGTTGGAGGGGGTCCTGAGCCACTGTCTGCTTGCAGGTGGAGAGCAGCGGGGGAAGGACGGGGCGATGCTTCCCCTGTGCCCGGTGTCAGAAAAACCTTCAAGTCCTGGCACATCCACAGTGGTGAGCCCACATCACCCCGCCCTGTACCGCGCATCCATCACCTCTGTACCCTCCCTTCCACAACTCTGAGCCTGTCTGAGCCTTATAGCACGAGGCCCCCCATTCCCTAAAAAGCCCCATCCCCTACGCCCTTTGCTGCCCCTGGGCCACACGCCAGCCCCCCCGCCCGGTGCCTCTGGACCACTCTCCCCCAGGCAAGCAGCCCTACTGCTGAGCTGGCTGCCAGAAAAGCTCTTCCCACTCCAGCTCCTCCACCACCCACCTGCACACGTGCTGGTGTCTCCTGGACACCCTCCACCCTCTGGGACCCCCACCCAGGCCAGGATGGGGCCCTGGCACTGCAATGCCTGTGGGGCGCTAAGGCTGTATGGCACAGTCATCAGCCACCGCACAGAGCCAGGGCTGCCCTGCCACACCAGCCGACCCCATCGGGCATCAGTGGGTCCCTCCTGGACCCCAACAAGCCTCTGGATCGGTCCCTGCCCAAAGCAGGGCTGGCGTCTCCCTGGGAGCCTCCTGGGATCCAGCTGTGCCCCCTAGGACCCTGTGCCTCCCAAGTCTCCTTCTGCCCCTTCTTGACTGGAGCTCTTGGGCCCCTGCCTGCCCTCCATCTCCTGCCTGCCCTGGGCTAAGAACAGATCCAGTGAACACTGCTGCCTGGGAACTGGGAGCGGCTGGTGCAACTGGTGAGCAGGGGTCTGGGGGCACTGGGGAGCTGGGAGGGCACTGTGAGAATGCAGAAGCAGTGCGTGGTGGCACTCGGTCCTGGGGGCGCACTGGGATGGGAAATGGGGAAGTAGGGGGCACAGAGAAGGTGCTGAGGCCCTGGGAGGGACTGGGGGCCACTGGGAGGCCCAGGGGGATGGTGACCCTGACAGGGCGCTGTGAGAGCTCCCATACCCATTGACCGTTGTGTCCTACAGAAAGGAGTCCTGGTGGTGCCGGCCACCCTGGGGTCCACAGGGGCTGGTGGTAGCTGCAGCGGGGTGCGGGCACCCCAGAGCACACCTCAGAGACCCCCAGCCCTGGTATGGCCGGATCCTGCCCTGGCACTGGCTGTGCCAGCAGAGCCGGGGGCCTTTCCTGGGGGCAGGGTCTGATGGCAACAGATAAGCATTTAATGAATGGTGGAAATAAATCAGCACTGTCATGACCTTGGGGAGGTGTACGGGGCATGGCAGGGGGCAGAGGGAAGGGCACTTGGGGGCTGCCATATGCCTGGATGACAACGTGCTCTGGGGAGGTGGCAGGAGGTGGGTGGCTCTGGGTGCCGCAGACCCCCCAACCCTGGTCAGAGCAGGAGGTGCTGGCGGTCGCAGGCAAGGTGCCTGTTTACTGCAAAGTTGAAGGTACATGGGACAGGGAAGACTGGCGGGGTAGGAAGGGGCACCGGCAGCCAGAGCACCCATGCCTGACTCGGGCGGGGGTGCCAGGCTCAGGGGGGTGCAGGGAAGATGCGGTCAAAGTGTGCCAGCAGCAGCTCCACGGCCTGGTTCTGCTGGGCCATGCCCGCCGCCAGGCTGCCTGGCTCGCGCTCTGGCCGCAGCAGCGTCGGCCCGAACACGATGCCGATGTTCTGTCGTGTCATGCGGTTGACATCCACCCGCTCCATCACCCTGGGGATGCGCAGGGTTGGGGGGTGGTCCCATGCACCCCACCCAGCCCTGGTCCTCCCTCCATCACCCCAGGTGGTCCATGTGCCGGGGCTCCATCTCTCTGGCAGGCCCTAATCCCGCCCCCCGCCTCCAGCATAGCAGGGCCACCCGATACCGCCCCCCCAGCTACCCCATGCTACCCCATAGCCCATCCACCTGTGGCGCAGCTCTAAGCCCAACCCACAGCTGCCCCCTTACCGGCAGAGGTGAGCCAGAAGGTAGCGCAGGGTGGCATAGTTGGGGGGGGGCAGGCTCTGCACCAGCTCAGCCACCCGCTCCACCTGCTCCTGGGGGTCCGGCAGCTCTGGGGAGGAGACACAGTGCTCAGAGATGGGTGGCCGCCCCCAGCACCGGTAGCCTGGGGATGCCCACGGGGAGCACGGCAGGGGGGCACTTACTGACAGCTTCAATGAAGGAGTCAAAGAGCCCGTAGGGCACTAGGGGCTCGGGCAGCTCCCGGAAGAAGAGCTTGAGGGCACCAGTCACCACGTGGACATCGCTCCACTCGGGGTCTGCCAGGCTGAGCCGCTCCTCTGGGAGGAACAGGGGAGGTCAGCTTGCACCTGGGCCCCCCAAGGCCCCAGCACCACCAGGGCCACCCCCTGCCCGGCCACCCCGGCTGACCTTGGCACAGCTGCTCGGGGAAGACATAGCGCCCGTCCGAGGTCACGGCTCGCTCTGTGGGGACGAAGGAGGGGTCATGGAGGAAGAAGACGCCTTCCCCCATCCCTGGGCACGTCCTCCAACACGTACCCTCTCCAGCACCCCCATCCTGTGCCCCCTGGTCCCCTCACCCCGGTCCACAGCAAAACGCAGCTTCTGGATCACGGACAGGTTCCCGTTGACCCGGTAGATCCCATCAACATCAAGGCCTGGGGACAATGAGGTGGGTGAGACATGGTGGGGGAAGTCTGTGCCAGCTGGGGGGGCACAGCCGGCTGGGAGGACCCTACCTCTCTCCTCAACAGCCTCCACGCAGAGCCGGACGAAGCGGGGCACTGTGGTGCTCTCCCGCTGGCACAGGGCATCCAGGCGGCACCCAAACACCTGGTCTGGGAGAGGGCATCGCTCGGGCAAACTGGGATGGGGAGCACGGGGACTCGGCAGGGGGCAAATGGGATCAGGGCGGGGGTACAGGCACCAGGAAGGAATGCTGGGGACCGGGAAGGCGGTGGTGAGGGCAGGGAGAGACACCAGGACTGGGAAAGGACACTGGGACCAGGAAGGGATGCTGGACTGGAGGGAGACACTGGGACTGGTGGGTACACAGGGACTGAGGGGGGTCTCTGGGACAGGTTGAGGGGGGAGGACAGACACTGGGATCAGGAGGGCGACAGGGATCAGAAGGGGATGCTGCGACTTGGGAGGGACACTGGGACCAATGGGTGCACAGGCACTCAGGGCAGGAACACTGGGCAGGGAGGGACACTGGGGCCCACTGGGGACAGCCAGCCAAGGCTCAACAGAGTACTCAGGCACCCTCTTCCTCTCCCACTTTGGGGGCAGAGGGAGGATGTGGGAGGCTTTGGGGGGGTCCCGAGGGTGTGGTGGGACTTGTGGGGAGGTCCCGCAGGTGGGGAGACCCACCTCGAATGAGCCCCTTCTCCTGCAGGCTCTGGAGCGGGGGCCGCTTGACAATGAAGCGCCTCAGCTTGCTCTTCACCCGCTTCTTCTCCGAGGCGTCGGGGGCATGGGGGGCACCTGGGGGCACAGCGGGCCCGGGGTGCGGTCGCGGTCACAGTCACGCCAGCCTTGAGGCCCGCTCCCCCCCTCGGCCCCCCAACCCTACCTGGAGCCCCGGCCCCCGCAGTGACCTGTGGCACCTCGTCCTCTTCCCCGCTAAGCTCCACCAGATCCCCAAAGTCCCCCCGGCGGAGCCACCCCACAGGCACGTCCACGGGGTTCTCCAGGTCCTGGGTGGAGGGAGGGGTGGTGGACAGGGACAGTTAGGGATGCCGATGGGGCTGGGGGCAACCATGGGGCAACCCCTGCCCCCCCTCCAGGCACTCACCAGCCGGCGGATGACCCCCCGGATGGCCCGGGCCCACTCCTGGATGGTGGCCTCTTGGTCCGACTGCAGCAGGAACTCATTACCCGTCACAGTGCGGAGCTGGCGGGGGGGGGGGCGGCAGCAGGATTGGGGGTGGCAGGGACCCCTGGACCCAGGCACTCCAGGGGTGCCCTGCTCCCCCCCCCACAATGGGGGGCTCCAGGGGTGTCCCCAACCCAAGGGGGGTCCCTACACCACCCTCTCCATGCCCCAGGGGAATATACGAGTGGGTCGCATTTTGGGGGTTCCTGTACGTGCTGGGCTGTGGGGTCCCCTTCTCCGTGGGCTGTATTTGGGGGGATCCCTGTGATGCCTGGACTGTTATGGAGAGCCCCACATCCTCTGGGCTGTGCGCTTCAGGCATCCCCACATCCCTAGCCTGGGGTCCCACCCCACTCACGTGGATGACATTCTTCTTGCTGGAGAGGTCACGGGCCCAATCCAGGGCAGCCCCCCGCAAGTCCACGCTGCTCTCGGGGCGGCTGCTAGCAGGGCACTGGGGGGGCACCGGACATCATGGGTGCCCTGTCCGCCTTGTGTCTCCACAGCACCCTGTATTCCTCCACAGCCCTCTCCCCCCACTGTCCCCCCCACACCTCCCAAAGCTCCAGCACTCCACTGTCCCAGCCCACCCCCGTGCCCCACACTCACCCAGGCAGTGGGTGCCGGCCCCTTGGGCTCCTTGTAGAAGATGAGGCTGTTCCCGGCCAGCACCACCCAGGAGACCCCCCAGCTCTTCCTGGGGGCAGGAGGTGAGGGGCACCCCTAATCCCTCCCCAGCCAGGGCTGGGGGCAGGCTTGGGTGCCCCCTACACCAGGAGAGCCCCACACAAGCCCCGGGCACCATTTGGGCACTGGCAGTGCCCCGGATCCACCCCCTCACCCCCAGCCTGGCACGGCCGAAGGCGCCTTTGTGTGCCAGGGACATCACTTGTCTGGAGCCCCTCAGCTGTGAAGAGGCGTGGGCCAGCCTGGCATGGCCCCCCCAGGCGGGAATGCCTGCCCCCAGATGGCACAGCCCCCCCTGGCATAAACTCCCCCCCACCCAGGCTGGCATGGCCCCCCCAGCTTGGCAGAAACCCTCTGCTCCAGCAGGGACCACTCCAAACCTGGCAAGGACCCCCAGACTGGCAGAGACCCCCTGCTTCAATATGGACCTCCCCAAGCCTGGCACAGCCCCCACCGGGACCCCCCCGCAGGGACCCCAACCTGGCACAGCCCCCTGCACCAGGACCCCCCCGCAGGGACCCCAACCTGGCACAGCCCCCTGCACCAGGACCCCCCCGCAGGGACCCCAGCCTGGCACAGCCCCCTGCACCAGGACCCCCCCGCAGGGACCCCAGCCTGGCACAGCCCCCTGCACCAGGACCCCCCCGCAGGGACCCCAGCCTGGCACAGCCCCCTCCCCACCCCGGTCCCCACCTGAGCTTCCTTCCCCCCTCAGCGATCTTGGTCCTGTTGAGCTGCCCGGCCTTCTGCACCTCCTGCGAGGACAGGGTCAGTGCTGCCCCCGGCCCCCCCAGCGCCCCTCGGCCCCCTCGGCCCCCCCAGCGCCACCCGGCCCGGGGTAACTCACGGTGGGCAGGGCGGGGGCGCAGGGCGGGGGCTCGACCGGGGCCAGGGGGGGCTGGGGGGCCGCTGTCCGGTCCTCCAGGCTGTGGTGGGCGAGGGTCCGGCCGTGGCTCACCTGCAGCGGGGAGACAGTGCAGGGGGCACAGCCCGGGCCCTGCCTGGTGCCCCCGCATACCCTTGCCAGTGCCCCCCGTTATCCATCCATGCCTTGACCCCTCCCGTGCCACCCAGTGCCCCCCATCCTCCCTCCTCCCCAGCCCCCTCCCACCCTGCCCCCTCCCTGTGCTTCTGCCCTCCCCCCCCCCCCGTCCCCCCCGTCCCCCAGCTCACGGTGCCACCAGGGACCCTGGCATCGCTGGAGCTCCAGCGTGCCATGGTCCTGGGGGGCTCGGCAGGGGGGGTCAGGCCCTGCAAGGGACAGGGATCAGCCTCAGGGGACGGCATGGCCAGGACCCCCAGGACTGGGCCCCCCCCAGCAATCAGCGCTGGCGCTAATTGCCAGCAGCCCAGTGGGGCTGTGCCAGTGTCAAGGGGGGACAGTGAGGGGGACCTGGAGGGCACTGGGGGAGTCAGAGGGGGTGCTGGTGGGGCCACACAGAAGGGGTGGGAGGGAAGATACTGGGGAGAATCAAGGAGTGACAGGGGCCACTGTGGGGGGCAAGGGGGGGGCATGAGAAAGATACAGTGGACATTGGGGGACACGGGGACACGATGCATGGGCAGTGGTGGGGACGCGTGGGGGAGGCATGGGGAGTATGGGGGACAGTGGGATGGATGCTGGTGGGGAAGGGGGGGGCATGGGGGGCCAGGGAGGGATGGGGGTGTGTAGACCCAGCTGGCGGGGAGGCTGGCAGGGCCCCAGTACTCCCCCCTGCTGCCCCCCATGCCCACCGCCTCCCGGTGCCGCCGGGGGGGCTTCCAGGAGGTCGTGCCCGTCTGGGGGTTATAGAAGAAGCAGCGACCGCTGCTGGGGTCCAGGTGGCGCTCCCAGGCCCCCAAAACCTGGAGGGGGGGTCCGGCTGGCACTGGGGGCTCAGCCTGGCCCCCCGCCCGCTGCAGCTCTTCCAGGTTGCAGTAGATCATGGTGGCTCCCAGGGGGGGCACCTGGGGGGCCAGATCCTAAACTGGGGGGCACATGGACAATGCCCATAGCATACGCCCAGCCCCATGCTGTGCCTCCCATGCCCTGCCCCCCCAGCCCCCCCGCAGTGCCCCCTGCCCTCCCCCCCGGCCCTGCCCCCCAGCCCCCCCCCAGTGCCCCTTGCCCTGCCTCCCATGCCCTGCCCCCCCAGCCCCCCCAGCAGTGTCCCCTTGCCCTGCCCCCCTGCCCTCCCCCCCGGCCCTGCCCCCCAGCCCCCCCGCAGTGCCCCCTGCCCTCCCCCCCAGCCCCCCCGCAGTGCCCCCTGCCCTCCCCCCCAGCCCCCCCGCATTCCCCCGGCGCCCTGCCCAGCCCAGATCAGGGTTGTGCAACCGCCTCCCCGGGGCCGTTTGCCGCCCGCCCCCGCCCCGGCCCCTCCGGCGGCTGCGGCCACCCCAGGGCTCCCCCGGCCCGGGCCCGACGCCCCGCGCCCACCTGCCGCCCGCGGCCGCGCAGCACCGGCCCCCCCCCGGCCCCGCTGAGGGCGGCACGGCCCCCCCCCCCCCCCCCGTACTTCCTCCGCTGCCCCACGGCGACGAGGAAGCGGCGGCAGCGAGGGCGGGGTTGGGGGGTGCTGGGGGGCAGGGGGGTGGGGGTGCGTAGGGAGCGGAGCAGAGGGGCGAAGTTGGGGGGTACAGGGGGTGAGGGCAGGCAAAGCAGGGGTGCGCGCTCGGGGGTGCAGGTGGGCGATGCAGGGGGGCGAGGTTCAGGGGTGCAGGCGGGCGATGCAGGGGCACGAGGTCGGGGGGTGCAGGTGAGCAATGCAGGGGGGCGAGGTTCAGGGGTGCAGGCGGGTGATGCAGGGGCACGAGGTCGGGGGGTGCAGGTGAGCAATGCAGGGGGGCGAGGTTCAGGGGTGCAGGCGGGCGATGCAGGGGTGCGAGCTCGGGGGTTGCAGGCGGGCGATGCAGGGGGGCGAGGTCGGGGGGTGCAGGTGAGCAATGCAGGAGGGTGAGGTCAGGGTTGCAGGTGGGCGATGCAGGGGGGCGAGGTCGGGGGGTGCAGGGGTTGCAGGTGAGCAATGCAGGGGGGTGAGGTCGGGGGGTGCAGGTGGGCAATGCAGGAGGGTGAGGTTCAGGGGTGCAGGCAGGCAATGCAGGGGTGCGAAGTTGGGGGGTGCAGGGGTTGAAGGTAGGCAAAGCAGGGGTGCGCGCTCGGGGGTTGCACGTGAGCGATGCAGGGGGGCAAGGTCAGGGGGTGCAGGGGTTGCAGGTGGGCGATGCAGGGGTCGAGGTCAGGGGGTGCAGGTGGGCTATGCAGAGGGGTGAGGTTCGGGGGTGCAGGGGTTGCAGGTGAGCAATGCAGGGGGGCAAGGTCAGGGGGTGCAGGTGAGCAATGCAGGGGGGCGAGGTCAGGGGTGCAGGCAGGCAATGCAGGGGGGCGAGGTCGGGGGGTGCAGGGGTTGCAGGCGGGCGATGCAAGGTGGCAAGGTGGGCGTGCAGGTGAGCAATGCAGAGGGACAAATTTGGGAGGTGCAGGTCAGCAACGCAGTGGAGTGAAGTTGGGTGCAGGGGTGCAGGCTGGTGATGCAGATGGAGAGGTTGGGGGTGCAAGGGGTACAGGTAAGCGATGCAGGAGGCAAGGTTGGGGGGGTGCAGAGGTTGCAGGTAGGCGATGCAGGGGGGCAGGTTGGAGGCGCAGGTGGGCGAGGTTGGGGGTGCAGGGGGTGAAGGTGGGTGAGGTTGGGGGTGTAAGGGTGCAGGGTGCGTGTTGAGGGAAGGAGAGTGCAAAGGCTGGGGGGTGTGCGGGGATAGGGAGCACCGGCGAGGCTGCAGGGGCGCAGAGGGGAACAGGGCTGGGGGCACAGGCTGTCCTGTGGGGCCCCCTGGCCCCCACTCACCCCAGTGCCCTGGGCCAGCAGCTCCTGCTGGGACTGGCACCGCGGCAGGGCTGGGGGGGGGACGGGCAGGGCCCCCTCTGCCAGCTGGCTGGTGCTGACGCAGCGGCTCATGGAGCGGGTGGGGGTCAGCCTGGCCTCCTGGGGTGGGGCCGGGGGGGGCCCACACAGGTCCTCCAGTGAGTGGCACTGCGGTGGCAGGCCTGGGGGAAGAGGAGGGTACCCACCAACCCAAAATGATGCTTCAGCTTGCAGGTGGGGGGCAGAGACCCAGTGTCCCCCTGGCCCCGGTACCCCCAGCCCCATGTCCCTGGTGTCTCCCAGAGCCTGCAGCCCTGTGCCCCTTCCATCTCCTGCACTCCCAGCGCTTTGGCCCCCATCATCCCTCACGGGTGTCTCCCTGCCCTGTGCCCTCAATCGGTCCTCCAGCCCTGTCCCCCCAGTGCCCCCTTATCCCGCGCTTTTAGTGCCCCCAGCCCCAATCTTCCCCCAGCCTTGTGCACCCAGACCCACAGCCAGGACTCCCAGTGGTGTGTCCTCCAGCCCTGTACTCCCAATGTCCCCTCATCCTATGCCCTGAATGCCCCCAACCCCTTGCCCCCTCCTCGGTGCCCCATGGCTCCATTCTCCCAGCATCCTGCCATCCGGTGTCTCCCTGCCCCGTGGCCCCAGCCCCGTGCCCCCCTGCCCCGCTCACCTGTGCCCGCAGGCTGGCTGGGGGGCAGCGTGCTCTGTCTCCCGGCATCACCAGGGTCCAGCTCAGCCACGTAGGTAGCAGGGACGAAGAAGGGCCGAGCCCAGCGGGGCTCGCTGGCCCGTCTCACCTGCCACCAGTCCTCGTTGGCTTTGTGGAGCAGCAGGAACTGCTCGCCAGCAGCCATGGCCACGTGTCGCCCGTCCTCGGCACGGTACGCGTAGTTGTAGAGGGCGCGGAGCACCACGGCCGGCTCAGTGCGCCGCCACCGCCGCCCCTCCAGCCGCCACCCGCCCTGCCAGCATCCTCACCCCACTCAGGGCACCCGGGCACACTACCTGGCCCTCGCCATCTGCAGGGCACAGGACTGGGGGTCAGGGCGGACATGCCCTATGCCCCATGGCTGGCATGGCCCCGTGCTGTGGTGGAATAGGGCTAAGCGGTGCCACAGGTGACAGCAGGGACCCTGTCTGCAGGGCCAGGACTCACCAGACTGTGTTGTGCCCCATGGCCAGGCTGTGTCCCACGGCCATGCTGTGCCTTACAACCGTGTGGCCCGTGGCCAGGATGTGCCCCACAGCGAGGCTGTGCCCCATGGCCATGGCAATGCCCCCTGGCCAGCCTGTGCCCATATCCTGGGCTATGCCCCACAGACAGAATGTGCCCCATGGCCAGGCTGTGCCCCACGGCCATGGATTCCCCCCGAGCTATGGCAATGCCCCAGGCAAACCTGTCCACAAGCAGTGGAGGAACCATGTGCTGCCCCAGTTCCTGGTGCCTGGCCCTGGGGTACAGGGGACTGGGGGGACCGGAGGGACTGGGAGTACTGGGGCAGCCAGGGCTCAGGGGCCTGCAGGAAACCCATCAGCTGCCGCAGCAGGAAGCAGCGAGGCTGCGGCTTCCTCGTGCCACACGGCATGGGGTGCTGGGGGGCCTCAGCTCCACAGCCCCACAGCCTCCAGTCCCCCGGTCCTCATCCCATGGCCCTGCAGCCTCCCCAGCCCCTGGTCCCCATCCCACAGCCCTACAGCGCTGTGGCTCCCAGTCCCTGGGTCCCCATCCCAAGGGCCCCTAGCCCCCCGCCCCATATTCCCTGGTCCCCAGCCCCACGGCCCCATATTCCCTGGTCCCCAGCCCCACGGCCCTAGGCTCTCGGAGCTGCAGCCCGCCCCAGCTCCACGGCTCTACAGCCCCCAAGCCTGCACCCCAGCTGGACATACGCTCACCATCTTTGGGGCGCCGCTGCGGTGGGCAGGACTTGATGCCAGGACAGAGAGGTGGGGGGGGCTGCCATGGGGTGTAGGCGGAGGACCCGGGTGCCCTGCCCGCACCCAGCCAGCCGAGTGCCCGCAGGTGCGGGGATTAGAGCCCGCGGCCCCGCTCGATCCCGCTCGGCCCGAAGCGCCTTTCGGCTCTGCCCACGCCGTGCTGCCGGGAGGGCTCGGGGGGAGGCGAGGCAGGGCAGTGGGGTCATTGCAGTGCCCCGGGGGAGGACCCCCGCCCGCTTGCGTCCCGCCCCGTTCCCGACACCTGCTCCCGCTCCCCTGCCCTCTTTCTGCCCCACCGGATCCGGGGGCACGGGGGGGGGGCCCGGGGAACGGGCCGGGGCGGCCGCTGGCGGCTCGCCAGGCCGTGCCTGCACGGACCCCGGTCCAGGCCAGCGACCCCGCCGGCGGGCCCCCCCGCTGTCCCCCACCCACCTGGTCCTGCCGGGGTGGCGGCTCGGGCCCGCCCGTAGCGGCGGCAGCGGGGACACCTCCCCGGGCCACGTGACAGGACGAGACGGGACGCCCGGGTCCTCGCCCCGCTGCGGGGCGGGACGGGGAGCGGGGGGGTCCTCCCGGCTCCCGGGGCGGGAAGGGAGAGGGTCCCGCTGGGAAAGCGGGAGCGGGCAGGCGGACGCCGGGGTCCCGCGGGGGGCTGCGGGCGGGCGGAGTTGTGGGGTGCACCGGGACCGGGGGGCAGGACGCCTGGGTCCCCGCCCGCGGCCCCGCGAGGCAGTGCGGGGAGGGGCGGCGGGGCGCCCCGGTCCCCCTCCGGGTCCACGTCCGGGGTGGGGGGGGGCAGGGGCACGGCCCCGCGGGGCCGTGGGGGGACCGTGTGACGTGGAGCGCGGCGCTGCCGGACAGCTTCGGCACCGTGCCGTGAGATCACGGCCCCATCCCGCGGCGGGAGCGGAGGATGCTGCGGGCGGTGACGGCCCCGCCCGGTGGCCATGGCAACCCCGGCGGGCCGGCTCCCCTGTCGCCCCGGGCCCCGCGCCCCCGGCGCTCTCGCGAGGGGACCGCGCGGCCGGCGCTCTCGCGAGAGTTGGGGGGGGGGGGGGGGTGGCCGCCGCCGCGAGGGGCATTGTGGGGGCTGTAGGGCGGTCCCGGCGTGCCCCGCGCGCGGCCGCGTTGCGTCAGCGCGCGGCGATGCGGCTGCGGGTGGCGGCGGGCGGTCCCGCCGCGCTGAAGGTGCTGGCGGCTGCCGGGGCCGCCGCCGCCCCGGTGCGGCTCGTCTGGGGCGGCCCCCTAGGTGAGACCACCGCGGCGGTGGCTGCTCCCCTCCCCGGCAGGGACCCGCTAGCACCGGCCCCGGTGATCCCTAACTCTCGGCGGGGGCTGACGGGCCCGCCCCCCCCCGCGGAGCGGCCCCTCGCCCCGCTGAGCCCCCCGTGGGTGCCCGTCCTGGAGCTGGACAGCGGCACCGTCCTCTTCTCCCCCAACGCCATCTGCCAGTGAGTACCGAGTGCCGGGGGGGGGGGGGGGGGCGCGGCCCCGCAGCGGCCCCGCAGCCCCCCCCACTCCTCACCCCCCCCCAGGTTCTTCTTCCTGGCCCGCGGGGAGGAGCCCACCGACCTCACCAACCAGTGGCTGGAGTGGGAGGCCACGGAGCTGCAGGTGGGTGCCCCAGGGATATGGCGGCTTCCCCCCCTCCCCTCCCCTCCCCGCCCCCGGGCCCGGCCTGCCTGACCCCATCCGTCTCTCCCTGCTCGCAGCCAGCTGCCTCAGCTGCCCTGTACGCTCAGCTGGTGCACGGCAAGAAGGGGCTGGAGGCAGCGGAGGCCCTGGGGAAGCTGCTGGCCCACATAGAGCAGAACTTGTCCAGGAGAGGCACAGCCTACCTTGCTGGGGTGAGTGGGACTGCGGGGTGGGGGGAGTCCCGCTCCCTGGGGGAGACTGCTGGGGAGGGGATTGGCCCTGAGCCTGGGTCGGGGCTGCCTCAAGGGCTGATTCTGCTTCTCTGGCACAGAACACCGAGTCAGTGGCTGATGTGGTTGTGTGGGGTACCTTGTTCCCTGTCCTCCGGGATGAGACCAGCCTACCAAGTAAGAGTGAAATAGGGGTGCTGAGGGGGAGCATTCCTTGTGTTCCTATGGTTGTAAGAATCGTGTTGTTTGCTCCCTCTCACCCCCCAAGGTGAGCTGCAGGCGCTGAGGACCTGGTTCCGGAGCATGACGCTCTCAGAGGCCTGCAGGAAAGCTGCTGACTCCGTTCTGATGCCCGAGGCGCTGCTGGAGTTCAAGGCCTACCTGCAGAAACAGCCTCCGCCCTGCCTGGCCGTGGAGAAAGCCACCAGTAACGAGCCCGAGGTGCAGTCCTGGCCCCCTGCTCAGTCCTGGCCCAGGGATGGGCCCCCGTGGGGCTGGTGGTGACAGGCACGCAGACCCTCACTGGGACCAGCTTCCTTGCAGGAAGAAGAAGGTTCTGAGCGTGCCCTGACGGAGGAGGAAATCACAGCTGCTGTGGATGCCTGGGCCCGCGGTGCTGCGGCACTGCCCAAGCCCTGGCAGCCTCAGAAACCTGTGTGAGTCCTGAGATGACACTAACGCTGGCTGTCCCAGAGCTCTGAGGGGTCTGGCTGCGGCTCCCAGGCTGCTGCCACATTGTGCTGGGGTGGCCCTGTTGCTCTTTGTGCCTGCCCTGACTGCCCCTGTCCATGGCAGGCTACCCGTGGAGGGCATGAGGAATGTCCTGATCACCAGCGCTCTACCCTATGTGAACAATGTGCCCCACCCTTGGCAACATCATTGGCTGTGTCCTCAGTGCTGATACCTTTGCCAGGTGAGACCTGGCTGCGGGAAAGCTCCCTGGGGTCGGGGGATCATTGCAGGGGGCTGTATTGCCCGCAACACCTGCACAGGTGTCACAGGCCCTGGCCTGCAGGTACTGCTGCCTGCGGAACTGGAACACGCTGTATGTGTGCGGCACGGATGAGTACGGCACAGCCACTGAGACCAAGGCGGTGGAAGAGGGGCTGACGCCCCAGGAGATCTGCAACAAGTACAACGCCATCCATGCTGACATCTGCCGCTGGTTTGACATCTCCTTCGACTACTTCGGCCGCACCACCACGCCGTACCAGACCACGTGAGCGGCTGCGTACCCCAGGGGCTCACATGGAGGGACTGGTGCTGGGCAATGTTGGGGGGAATCGCAGCATGCCTGGCTGAGGATGCTCTATGGGTCTCCAGGATTCCCTGGCTGATGGGGGCTGCCCCCCCGCCTCCTCTCCTGTCCCAGGATTGCCCAGGACATCTTCCAGCGCCTCCTGGCACGTGGTTTCCTGCTGCAAGACACTGTGGAGCAGCTGCGATGTGAGGACTGCCAGCGGTTCCTGGCTGACCGCTTTGTAGAGGGCACTTGCCCCTTCTGCAGCTATGAGGAGGCCCGGGGGGACCAATGTGATAAATGTGGCAAACTCATCAATGCTGTGGAGCTGAAGGTGGGACAGGATCCCTCTGGGGACCAGCCCATAACCCACTGCCCCTGGCCTGGGACCCTGTCGCGTTAAAGGGCAAGGCAATTTGGCAGAAAATAAACCCCCTTGCGTTCCAGCTTGTCCTCAGATATCAGAGGGGCTGGGGGCGGCTAGGCTTAGATTCTGAGTGATGCCCAATTTTTCTGTGTTACAAGTCCGGTCGCGTTCAATGTATTGAACTCTCACGATTACGGATACACTCGTAACACTGCACACTTTCAGTCTAGTCGTGTTCCATGAACTAGCACGGCCACACTTAAGGGATTTGGTGGCGTTCAATGAGAACTCTCACGGCTAGATTAGTGAATAGTGCAGTTTATTGAAGCAACAGATACACAAGTTGTTTTGGATTGCCGGTGATAAAATTGCTGCTTGCAAAGCATGTGCAGATACCAAGAATGTGAGTAATATAACCTGGCTACAAACGCGTTAAGTTATAAAGCAACTCTATAGAGATTTCTAAGTTTCCCGGGGCAGCACTTGGTATAACCAAGTGTTCGAATCTTACCCAAAGGCGTCCCTGTGGGGGGGAAGAGAGGCTCAGCCCGTCGACTGATCCCAGGTGTCAAAGGTGGTCTGCGATGGTATCTTCCCTGGCATCCTTCCTCTCCTAAGCCATTTTTATATTATTTGTCCTTACAGGTGGAGCTTGAGTGACTCTAGTCATACATACCTCTATTGTAATTGGTGTAAAAGTTTCTCGTCTACTTTTAAAGGTATAGACTAAGAAAAATTCAGAGCGCAAGCTCAGTGAGGGGTGGTCGCACCTTGGAGGTGGGTAGCTTTGGGATGGAGGTGTGTTTTCTGGTATTATAATGAGATTATAATGAGCAAAGTTCACCCAAAGGATAGTATTTTGTCAAAAAATGACAGACTGTTGGCTCAGGGTGGTAAATATGCAGCTCAGGGTGGTAAATATGCAGCTTGTCAGTTCCATAGTACCTTCCAGTTCCCGTCTTATCACAGAGCCTGGCCGCAGTGTCTTCACTCCGCTCCACCCTCCATGTAGTTTCTCTTCGAGTCAGCGCACCAAGCTCCCCTGGTGTTGCCAACATCTAAGGTTGCCTAGGGAACTTCTGTGGGATGGATTCCTTGCATATTCGCCACACTCCACCCCGAACACCTCTTCAACGCTGTACCTCCAATACAAATTTAATTCCTAAATTACCTCCAGCAATTATTCCACAGACCCCCAGCCTTGTTGGAGGGGGCCCAGGACCTGTGTTTTTCTTCCTGACAGAATCCGCAGTGCAAGCTCTGCAGGGGTGTCCCTGTGGTGAAACTCACAGCACCTCTTTCTAGACCTGCCCAAGGTGAGCTTCATCCCTGGGGGAGCGGGGAGGGGATGTGGCAACCCCTGGTACCAGTGACCATCCCTGTGTGTTCCCCCACAGCTGGAGGAGCGGCTGGAGCCCTGGCTGGAGCAGTCCTGGGCCACAGGGGACTGGACAGCCAACGCTCACTACATCACTCGCTCCTGGATCCGGGATGGGCTCAAACCCCGCTGCATCACTCGTGACCTGAAGTGGGGCACACCCGTGCCCCTTGATGGCTTCCGTGACAAGGTGGGTCCCACTTGGCCCCTCGGTTGCAGCGTCTGTCCCCAGGTGCCCTGCCTGCGGGTCCCCTGCTCATGTATCGCTCTCCTTCCAGGTTTTTTACGTGTGGTTTGACGCTCCCATTGGCTACTTGTCCATTACGGCCAACTACACCGACCAGTGGGAGAGGTGGTGGAAGAACCCACAGCAGGTAGGAGCCTGGTGCTGCTGCAGGGTGGAGGTAGGGACAGAGCTGGGCGGGAGGGTCTACCGATGCCTCCCCTCACTACCTATCAGGTTGAGCTCTACAACTTCATGGCTAAGGACAACGTGCCGTTCCACAGCGTCATATTCCCCTGCTCGCTTCTGGGCGCTGACGACAACTACACCCTGGTGAACCACCTCATTGCTACAGGTACTGGGGGGTCACCAGGGATTGGCAGTCTCCACACTTCCCTACTTTCCCTCGGTACTGGGAACAATCCACTCTGTCCCGCGTGGGCACAAAACTGCGTTTGCCCTCCTTGACTTGGAAGGCCCTTTGAGCTCGGCATGAGCCTATGAGCACTTTGACAGTGTCTCCGTGTTGTGGGGTTGTTTCCTGCCTGGGAGAGGGCTGGATTCATGCCTGAGCGCCATGGTGGGGTCTCTCCTGCCCTCCCCAGAGTACCTGAACTATGAGGATGGGAAGTTTTCCAAGAGCCGGGGTGTGGGAGTGTTTGGGGACATGGCCAAGGACACAGGCATCCCTGCGGACATCTGGCGCTTCTACCTGCTGTACCTGCGGCCCGAAGGGCAGGACAGTGCCTTCTCCTGGAGCGACCTCATGCTCAAGAACAACTCTGAGCTGCTGAACAACCTGGGCAACTTCATCAACAGGTTCTGGGACACCCTGGCGGTGGCAGGGGCCATCTCTGTCCCCAGGCTGTGCTCATGCCTGCTCCACCTCTGTCCCCAGAGCTGGCATGTTTGTGTGTAAGTTCTTTGGCGGCACTGTCCCCAACATGGTCCTGACACCAGATGACAAGCGGCTCTTGGCCCGTGTCACCCTGGAGCTGCACCAGTACCACCAGCTGCTGGAGAAAGTCCGGTGGGTAGCTGAAACCCCAGGGCTGGGGCAGGGCTGAATTGTCATAAGGGCGGGAGGGCAGAGACCTGACCTACAGCAGGTGCTCAGCCCCCCTCTGCCCACCCCCCTAGCATTCGCGATGCCCTAAGGTGTATCCTTAGCATCTCTCGCCATGGCAATCAGTACATCCAGGTGAATGAGCCCTGGAAGCGGATCAAGGGAGATGAAAAGGACAGGTAGGGAGAGATGGGAGGATGGGGGGGAAGAGGGCTGGGAGCTGGCATTGATGGAAGGTTTCCTACCCCGCAGGCAGTGTGAAGGCACGGTGACCGGTGTGGCAGTGAACATGGCTTCCATGCTGGCTGTCCTGTTACAGCCCTACATGCCCAGCACCAGCTTGGCCATCCAGGAGCAGCTCTGCATCCGGAGCAAGTGAGTGACCCCTTTCCTCTTGGCAGCCTGCAAGCATGGGGTCTGCCTGGGCTACAGCAGAGGGCTAGTCTTTATTTTTCCCCTTCCCGGGCTGAAGATCTGCCCCGGGGCTGCATGCTGGATCCAAACAGGGGCTGCATGCTTGAGCCCTGTGCTAGAGCCCACGTGGTGTTGCTGTTCACGCACACGTGCACAGCCGTGGTGGACGCGTGCGTGTGTGATTGTCTGCACGCGCCTGCTGGGAGAACCTACGCAGCCTGGCTCGTGCTTTGTCCTGGGGTGGGCACCTGTGACCGCCGGACGGTGAAGGAACAGGCAAACCCCACAGGGAGACGCCGATACGCGGCGCCCGCAATCGCTCCTGCCCCGGCACTAAGAGCGGGTGCTGAGAGTGATGCCCTGTTTCCCCGGTGGCCGTGGCTGGGCCCCACGTCAGCTCTTGGCGCCAGCCCCAGGGAGGTGATGGCCGCGTCACAGTGCGCAGCGGTGGCCATGTCACCGTGACGTCACTGTGGGCTTGTGATACGGGCGCCCTGGCGCGGGTACAAAGGGGGCTGCTCCCAGAGGCGGGGGAGCATCTGGGGGAGAACCTCGGTGCTGCTGGGCAGGAGTTTGGAGAGTACCCGCCAACGACCTGTCCCGCGTCCGCCGTGCAGTGGAAGGTCCCTGACGGGGGAGAGGAGGGTGAGGGCAGAGTATCCCCACGGTCCCCGCAGCCCGCGGCTGGGCGAGGGGGTTGCCGGGGGTCTGTGTGTGGCTGTGAGCAGTGGGGGGAAGGCAGTAGCCTGGGCCGAGGCAGGCCCAGGTGGGGAGGCCGCGTGTGCTGCTGGGGCTGGTGGGGGACCAAAAGGAAGGGGGTCCCGGGGTTGCGGGTGTTGCGGCCTCACAGGGCAGGATGGTGAGACCGGAGGTGTCGCAGAGGCCCCGCGGCAGGGCAGCCCCGCCAGCAGGCGGGGCCTCCAGGCGCCCGGCACGGCAGGCATGGGGAAGCTCCTTCCCTCCTCAGCGGCCCCTGGTGACGGCTGACGGTGCCCCTCGCTGGGGGGAGGCTCCCGTGCCAGCCCTGGGCATCCCTGTCTGTGCATGTGCGTGGCTGTGTCCTGTGCGTGAGAGAGCGTGGGTGTGCCTGTGCTTGGGGACTGGCCCCGCGAGCGTCTATGCCTGACAGTGGCAGCGGCCGTGCCCCTCACACCCCGCTGGCTACCGGCACGCAGGTGCAGCCATGCAGGCAGAAGCGGTGAAGCAAGACCTCCGCATGCTGCGGGAGCGCCTGGCCCAGTGTTCTGCTGAGACACAAAGGCACAAGGAGATGCTGCGGTGTCTGGTAGGTGTGGAGCGTTCCCCTTGTCCCTGGGTCTGGGGCTGCGAGACCTGAGCCGCTGACCCCTCCTTTCCCCATGCAGGGGAAGAAGCAGCAGGAGCTGCAGAAAACCATGGACGAGCTCAGCGTGGAGGTCAGGGTCCCCTCCTCTGCCCACGTCCCCCAGCTGCAGCGGCTGGGGCTGTGCCAGGGGCTCAGTGCCTGTGTCCGGGGCTCAGCGCCTGTGTCCCGCTCCTCTTCCCAGAACTGTGACGTGGCACGCTCTTTCGAAAACCACCACCAGGAGCTCAAGCAGCTGGAGGGGCTGGTGGCCCAGATGAAGGTGAGTTCACGGAATCACAGACTGGCTGGGCTTGGAAGGGCCCTGTGGAGATCATCCGGTCTTGTCCAACCGCCCTGCTCAAGGGGGGTCACCTCGCGCTGGTTGCCCAGAGGCTGTGGGCAGAAGCCTGACTGGGGAGGACATCTTCCCCAGAATACAGGGGCGTCCATCACTTCCCTATGCCTGGCCTTGTGAGGCAGTGCCGAAAAGGGCTGGGGGAAAACGGGCGAGTGCCCACGGGCCCTGGGGTGGGGGGTTGGAGGAGGGCCGCCGCGGGCTCAGGGACTCGGACCCTTCCTTCTCCCAGGGGCTGCGTCAGGAAATCAAGAAACTTGAGGAGGCACAGGCGCAGGAAGAGGCCTGGTGAGTTCAGTCCCTCGCCCCACACGGGTGTCCAGGGGGGTCTCTGCAGCACCCGGTGTTACGGGGCTGCCAGTGCTTGTGTCACGCAGCGGGGTGAGGGGAACGTGCAGCACGCGCTGTGACAGGGGAGTCCAATCCCTGCCTGGGGTGCCGTATGTTTGGAAGGGGCCCCCTCACGTGGCCATGGAGGCCTGTAACTCGTCCAACCAAGCCCTTGTTGTCTGCAGCCAGCAGCAGAGGAAGAAGGAGGCAGAGGCGCCGGGGACTGTGCTGCCGGAGGCGTCGGAAGCACAGCTGGTAAGCGGGAGAGCCTGTGCCAGCCCCTGCCCCGGCCAGCGTGGGTCTCCCTGGGGAGAGGGGTCCATGGAGGTCTCAGCCACGCATGGGCTATCCGCCTGTGCAAGGCGGAGGCCAGGGGCACCGCGCAACTCCAGCTCTCCCGGCCGTGCGGCAGTGCTTGACAAGTGTCCTTGCTCTGTCTTGACCTGCAGGAGAGGGACATGCCGTCGAGGAGACGCGGCTTCATTAATTGGCTGCGGTGAGTGTCCCCGCTGGGTGCCCTGTGTCCTGGGGCCCGCTCCTGGGCAGCAGGTGGGATGGGCCGAACACCTGCTCCAGCCGGCGGGGCTCACAATTCCAGGCAGCTGGGGAGCTGCTGGCCGGCTGTGGGCTTGGCTTTGCAGCTGGGAAGTGCTCAGCTTTGGTTTCCTCTGGCCCGTGGGGCTCCCAGAAAGAGCCCCCTCCATCCCATAGGCAAGAGGGGTGGGGATGCATCCACCTTGCCCTGTCTCCCATGCCTCTTCTCACCCACAGGAGGCTCTGCCTGCTCTTGGTCGGCCTGCAGCTGGCCGTCGGCTTCTCTCTGGCTGCTGCGGTGCTCTACGCCTCCTGGTACGACCCCGAGCTCTTCTACCGCCTGCTGCTGCGCGTGCTGCCTGAGGAGACCTACGCCCACCTGGCGTACGCCCAGGGAAAGATCCTCCCCGTGGTCAGTGAGGGGCTGCTGCCCTTTTGACAGCCCCCCCAATAAAGCCTCTTCTATCTCTACCTCCATGTGCTCGGGTGTGTTTGTTGGGGTGCAGGGAGAGGGTCTTGCCCTGCGTGTTGGTCCCCGCAGCCCCTCCAGGCCAGGCCCTGTCTCATCTGCTAGGCACTGGGCGCCGCCAGCCCGCCTGACGCGAGCCAGCTCCCTGCGTGCCCGCCTCCCCTGCCCTCCCTCCCTCCGTCCCCGCAGTATTGATGATGCTGTGTAATCAGGTGGAAACACCCCAGGTCCTCTCAGGCCACAGTCGGTTTTTTACTCCACCTTTTCTGCAACCGTTTCGCCATGTGCAGGCCAGACCCTCTAAGGGTGTCTGAGACTGCTGTGCTGGTTTTGGCTGGGATAGGGTTAACTTTCTTCATAGCAGCCAGTATGGGGCTGTGTTTTGGATTTGGGCTGGAAACAATGTTGATAAAGCAGGAATGTTTTAGTTACTGCTGAGCAGGGCTCACACAGCAGCAAGGCCTTTGCTGCTCCTCACCCCACCCCACCGGTGAGTGGGCTGGGGGTGCATGGGAAGTTGGGAGGGTGTACTGGGTTTGTGTGGCAGTGCTTTGGTAGCAGGGGGGGCTACAGGGGTGGCTTCTGTGAGAAGCTGCTAGAAACTTCCCCTATGTCTGATAGAGCCAATGCCAGCCAACTCCAAGACGGATCTGTCACTGGCTAAGGCCGTGCTAATCAGCAACAGCGGTAGCGCCTCTCTGATAACATATTTAAGAAGCGGGGGAAAAACCGGGAAAACGGCAGCCGGAGAAGAGAGGAGTGAGAATATGTGAGAGAAACAACTCTGCAGACACCAAGGTCAGTGAAGAAGGAGGGGGAGGAGAGGCTCCAGGTGCCGGAGCAGAGATTCCCCTGCAGACCGTGGTGAAGACCGTGGTGAAGCAGGTTTTCTCCCTGCAGCCCATGGAGGTCCACGGTGGAGCAGATATCCACCTGCAGCCCGTGGAGGACCCCACGCTGGAGCAGGTGGATGCCCGAAGGAGGCTGTGATCCTGTGGGAAGCCCATGCTGGAGCAGGCTCCTGGCAGGACCTGTGGAGCTGTGGAGAGAGGAGCCCACTCTGCTGGAGCAGGTTTGCTGGCAGGACTTGCAATCCCGTGGGGGACCCACGCTGGAGCAGTCTGTTCCTGAAGGACTGCACCCCATGGAACGGACCCATGCTGGAGCAGTTTGTGAAGAACTGCAGCCCGTGGGAAGAACCCACTTTGGAGAAGTTTGTGGAGAACTGTCTCCTGTGGGAGGGACCCCACGCAGGAGCAGGGGAAGAGTGTGAGGAGGAAGGAGCGGCAGAAACAACGTGTGATGAACTGACCACAACCCCCATTCCCCGTCCCCCTGCGTTGGCCGCTCGGGGGGAAGAGGTAGAAAAAAATCGGGAGTGAAGTTGAGCCTGGGAAGAAGGGAGGGGTGGGGGGAAGGTGTTGGGTTTTTTTAAGATGTGGTTTTACTTCCCATTATCCTACTCTTATTTTGATTGGTAATAAATTAAACTAATTTCCCCAAGTCAAGTCTATTTTGCCCATGATGGTAATTGGTGAGTGATCTCCCTATGTCCTTATCTCGACCTATGAGCCTTTTCCTCATATTTTCTCTCTCCTGTCCAGCTGAGGAAGGGGAGTGAGGGAGCGGCTGTGTGGTGATTAGTCGGGCTGGGCTTAAACCACGACAGAGGGCACACAGCCGGGACAGCTGACCCCAACTGACCAAAGGGATATTCCATACCATATGACATCATGCTCAGTATATAAAGCTGGGGGAGGAAGAAGGAAGGTGGGGACATGCGGAGTAATGGCATTTGTCTTCCCGAGCAACCGCTATGCGTGATAGAGCCCTGCTTCCCTGCAGATAGCTGACACCTGCCTGCCGATGGGAAGTGGTGAATGAATTCCTCCTTTTGCTTTGCTTCTCCGCGCAGTTTTTTTGCTCTACCTATTAAACTGTCTTTACCTCAGCCCACTTTTACTCTTCTGACTCTCTCCCCCACCCCACCTTGGGGGGAGTGAGTGAGCGGCTGTGTGCTGCTTAGTTGCCAGCTGGGCTTAAACCACGACAACTACTCAGGCTCCAGCAGCCGGGGACGCGTTTACACAGAGCCGGCAAACATTTTCACCCACAGCCCCCTAGACCCCCCATTCTGCCCCACGGCCCCTATGGCCCCCACACCCCTCCTCCCACACCACAGCCCCCCAGCCTGTGCCCTTCTCCCTCCCCATAGCCCCGGTCTCCCTCCCTCCCCATGCTCCCATGCCTGGTGGCCCCACAGCCCCGTGGCACCCTGTCCCCATCCCCAGCGCTGCTGTCCCCATGGACCCGTCGATGGTTGCACCCCATCCCGTGGGGTCCAACCTCGTAGCCGGTGGCCCTGTCCCCAAAGCCCTGTCCCCGCTGACCCCACAGCCACTGGCCGGCACAGCCCCGGCTGCTCCCTGCCAGCTTCTCCAGCCGCTCGCAGGTTTCGCTGCCCAGGGGAAAGGCCCTGTCGGACGGAGGCTGGAGCCACCCGGCCTGCCAACTCCTCAATGCGGCACCGCTGCACGCAGCCGCTCGAAGGGCCAGAGCTGAAGCACGTGGGTTCCTGCCTCCTCAGGCGTGCCCCCACCCTTTCCTCCTGGTGTCCTGCCATGCGCCTGCAGCCGTGGCTCCCAGAGCAAGTGAGCGACCCCTTTCCTCTTGGCAGCCTGCAAGCATGGGGTCTGCCTGGGCTACAGCAGAGGGCTAGTCTTTATTTTTCCCCTTCCCGGGCTGAAGATCTGCCCTGGGGCTGCATGCTGGATCCAAACAGGGGCTGCATGCTTGAGCCCTGTGATAGAGCCCACGTGGTGTTGCTGTCCACGCACACGTGCACACCTGTGGTGCATACGTGCGCGTGTGTGATTGTCTGCACGCGCCTGCTGGGAGAACCTACGCAGCCTGGCTCGTGCTTTGTCCTGGGGTGGGGACCTGTGACCGCTGGACGGTGAAGGAACAGGCAAACCCCACAGGGAGACGCCAACACGCGGCGCCTGCAGTCACTCCTGCCCCAGCACTAAGAGCGGGTGCTGAGAGTGATGCCCTGTTTCCCCGGTGGCCGTGGCTGGGCCCCACATCAGCTCTTGGCGCCAGCCCCAGGGAGGTGATGGCCACCTCACAGTGCGCAGCGGTGGCCGTGTCACCGTGACGTCACTGTGGGCTTGTGACACGGGCGCCCTGGCGGGTACAAAGGGGGCTGCTCCCAGAGGCGGGGGAGCATCTGGGGGAGAACCTCGGTGCTGCTGGGCAGGAGTTTGGAGAGTACCCGCCAACGACCTGTCCCACGTCCGCCGTGCAGTGGAAGGTCCCTGACGGGGGAGAGGAGGGTGAGGGCAGAGTATCCCCACGGTCCCCGCAGCCCGCGGCTGGGCGAGGGGGTTGCCGGGGGTCTGTGTGTGGCTGTGAGCAGTGGGGGGAAGGCAGTAGCCTGGGCCGAGGCAGGCCCAGGTGGGGAGGCCGCGTGTGCTGCTGGGGCTGGTGGGGGACCAAAAGGAAGGGGGTCCCGGGGTTGCGGGTGTTGCGGCCTCACAGGGCAGGATGGTGAGACCGGAGGTGTCGCAGAGGCCCCGCGGCAGGGCAGCCCCGCTGTTACAGGGCATTTTGAGAAACAAGGGTTAAAAGTAAGAAAGAAAAGTGTAGAGAAGATACTTTGTAACGGTACTTAGTCATATTGTAGATAAAGACTGTCTCCACTGACTCTCTGCTGATAAAGATTGTCTTCACTCTCTGCTAACTAGCAATAATGATTAGCACAAGGACGAATCGTAGAAAAATAGAAAAGACTGCCAAAATAGTGCCCTAGAGTTAACTTGTCTCATTATAATCTCATTTTAATACTAAAAACCACACCTCCTAGCTAGAGAAGCCCCAACCCAATTTAGCCCCCTACTCTCTGAGCATGCGTGGTGAATTAAAAGAGAACTGTAACTTTAAGATGAAGTAACAAAAGTATTAACCAAGAGTTAATTAAGGGTAAAACCAGTAGGCGTAACTAACCTTGTTAACTGTTTTAAATACCTGTCATGATTTTAACCCGCTGTGCAAGCTTTGAGGAGAAATCCCCTTGCACCCGGCGCCGCAATAAACATGCCTGCTTTATAACTCTGTGTGAGTTGTGAAGTTCGTTTCCGCGTGTCAATTTTGGCACCCCAGATGGGACTCTCTCCGCCCAGCTGCGGGACCGGCTGAGAGGGGGACATCCTTGGCGCGCCCCGAGATTTCTCGGAGGACCTCCCTCGCTCGCCCGGTCACTGCAGGGACAGAGAAGGACCATCAGCAGACCAGGTATTTTAAGGAAGGGGAACCTGTAAGTCGTGAGGAGACGTCCTATGTGAGGTAAAGAGCATTGGTTCTCGCCCCAGGAGGGATTTGAATCCAGTAGTGAGGGCGCGGGAATCCCTGGATAGGGAAGTACGCGAGTGCGGGAATCCCTGGATAGGGAAGTACGCTCGGGGGATGCTCTTCGCTGAAATTGCGGGAGTACGGGATAGCTACAGGAACGCGGGAATCCCTGATTAAGGGAAGTACGCGGGGCTGCTATCGTTTGGATCAACTATTATAACCCATGGGAATTGAAATTTATATTATTGTGGCTATAATTGGTATTTTATGATAGTCACTACAATCTATATACTTAAGAAGTTTTGTGCCCGCTACTGCGTATTCTGTGAAAAGCGCTTCATTATACAATTAGTGTTGTTGTCAGTTGTTTTAAGTTGGGTGAGTGTTTGAGTGAGTGAGATGCAGTCGGCCTGCGGGGCGAGTGCGGAGTCCTGATCTGCGGTTCCGTGTTCTCTGCGAGGAGAGCGGCCGGAGGCGGACGAAGCGTATGACAGACTGTGTTAATCAAACTGATTGTTAACCCTTATTGTCCTATACACAGATATCAGGATTGTTCATGCAACCGAATGTATGTTTTTGAATGTTTTGGTTGTAAACAGAACGTTTGAGTACAGTTTGGGGACGAGATGATTTTTGGCGTAGTGAGTGTCAAGGAAGCAGGTGCTTTGTGGAAATATATGTGGAATAATTGCTGGAGGTAATTTAGGAACTAGTACGTAAATTAACGCATAGCGCAAGCCCCGGAACTTGGGATGGTGACATTTGGTTTGACAGTGATGATGAAGAGGTTAAAGAGACCCCTGATTCCGAACCTCAACTGATTCCCTTACGACCCTTGGTTAAAACTGAGACTGCTGTTAATGATGATGATGAGATCCACACTACTCAGAGTACAATTCCGTGGTCACCAGCAGAACTGATAAAATTACAAGAGAAATACTCAAGGCAGTCAGGAGAATCAGAAGTTGAGTATGTGTGGCAAGCTTCTCTTGAAGGGGGAGACCGAATTATGTTAAGTGAAGAAGAAGCTGGAGGCTTTTGGGGACCAGGAGTATTTTTAACTACCACACCAGGGGATCATAATTATTCTTTAACTGCACGAGCTGCATGCTGGACAGGTGGTATAGACCCTCAGGAGAGGGGGAAACCACTGGAGATTAAAGCTACAGGCTACTCCGACCTGGCTGCAGCAGTACAGAAAGCAGCCTGCCTACAAGCAATGTATGAGAGAAGTGAGTTAAGGAAATCCCCGATGCTAGCTCCCATCGACCCAGCACGGTTAACCCCTCTCATTCGTGGCCTCCCTGACTGTCTCAAGGTGTTTGTAGCAAAACTCAAGATCGCTTACAGGCTGCTCACGCAGACACTGACCGTGATCATAGTCGAGGTTGGCACACCCCCATACACACTTGGAGCAAATGTGTACAAGAAATAGATAGATACGGATGCCGAGTGGGCTGGGTCAGTTCGTCCAGTGGGAAGCCCCCAGATCAAGCCCGGCAAGTTTGCCAAGTTCGCACCCAAACCCCTAAATCCAATGGGAGGTTCAAACCTGATAAGGAATCAGGCACAATAAAATTGAGTCTGTCAGAAACATCTATACCCTTACCCCCCTCTAAAATTGCCAATGTTCGGCAATATTCGTTGCCAGCAACAGCCCTTACGGGGATTGACGGGGTGGTAATGGAAGTGGAGGAAAGAGACATCATTAAAAGGACTCATTCACCTTACAATTCACCGGTGTGGCCAGTAAAGAAACCAACCGGGCAGTGGCATTTTACAGCAGATTATTGACTGTTAAATGCTGATACTGCACCTTTAACTGCTGCAGTTCTAAACATTCCCCCACTACCGCTCACAACGCTTTGACTAAGGTCCTAGCAGAGATTCCTGTTCCACCTGACAGCATGGTATATAACAAATCAGGAAAGGTACACTGGATTAACACCTGGTGGATCTCACCCTCTTTTAACCCTGCCGGTCGAATACGACCGAGCACGCTTTTGTTTTCTTGTGTTCACAGGAATCCTGAATGAACTGCGCATGAACAGATGAATTAAAGAACCATTGAAGATAATCTTAAAATGCAACTAATGACTTGAATTAAAAATAAAATTAATTAATGAATTAAAATTAAAACAATTTATGCTGACTCTTCCAGACTGGAAAACTATAATACTGAGTGCTACAAAATGACCGAACCAAATTCAGATTGCTGGTATAATTTCACCTTCACCAAACCTATAATTGTATACTGTATTTGGGGCTACAGAGGCACAGAATTATTATTTGAATTTATGATTGCTACAGTAACATCTGTGCCACTTGTAAAGGATAAGAAACCTCTGTCCCCACAAATCTTTAAAAATATACCAGCTCGGCCTCCTATTAGTCTAACTCCTCACATCTTCAACACCGGTCCTTACATAATTAAAATTACTGGTCAACAACAAGTACTGTTTAATCCGTCATATTCCCTCAAACGTGTGGAATTAGCAATGCAGACCAATTTCTCTGCAATTAGACCTACCTGTTCACCATTCCTGAGCACATCCTACACAGGATGGTCAACATGGTTATATGGACGGACCCTCATCTCTCCAAAACGATCAAAGAGAGATGTGACTGGTGTCTTGGGAACAGGACTGGGAGTCCTAAACAGCATAGCTGCTGAGGTACTTGCTAATAAACTAGTCACAACAACCAGTGATCTAAATAAATTGAAACACCCTTTACAATCTTCTCTTTCAGCTCTGGGAACAAACCAATGGCTCTTATCAGATATATTGCCTCGGTGGGGAGAGGTAAATGAGAAGGACCACCAGTTGATTACAGATGCACTTGATGTGGCCCAAAATAACATTTCTCTGGCCCTCAGTTGTGTCCAAGCTCAGCTGTGGATGCAATCAATGGCAGCTGCAATTATACAGGAAGGTAAGGAAGGCACCTTACCTACTGAAATTTGGAAGATAATTTGGGACAATGCAATTGAATTCGAAAAGAAATTCCAGTCCTGGTGGTACTTGGTCAATTTTACTTTTGACCCCACTGACAGCAAAGCCACAGCTTTTGTTTTAACCATATACAATGCTTCGGTATATACAGTATACCCAATCATTGCACTGGGAGTGAATCAACATGGAACTATACTCTATCCTATAGAGCATAGAGTATGGGCCCAACGAAATGGAAACAAATGGCAAACTGTTGATGTTGATGCATGCATTGTGCGAGAACAACAAGGGTTCATTTGTGAAAGTAATACCATCAAAGCTCAAGACATCTGTCTTGATACAGAACAAAACATTTGTCATTTTGAAATACATCCCGATGAAAATCCCAAAACTATACTTGTATATACTGGAAATGGATGTGTTTGTATGAGAACCCTTTGTGATTCTATACTTGCAGATGAAACCACTGTAAATACTAATAACCCCTCAAATATCTGTATCTGTAATTTCACTGAAATTAGAGGATGTGACTTCAATTATTCAGCTCCTGTCACAACTCATCAACTGCTACAATCGAACTATATTTTATTTCAAAACCTACTGTCTGCTCCTATTGGAATGAATCTCACACTGGTGAAAAGACTTTTACAACCTGAGAATCTGAAGCAATTGTTGAAACAGGTTCAAGAGAATGGACAAAGGACTCTAATTACTGTCCATCACGATACAGAGGAGATCCACCGAGTGTTGGAAAAAGTTAAAAGAGACGGAGAACATGAGTGGTGGGACACCCTTTTTGGATAGTCCCCAACTGCCACAGGAACCGTCAACAAAATACTTCACCCTGTTGTTGTTTTATTAATACTCACTATATTGTGCTTTATTGTGATGCTCATTCTATATGTTAAACTGTGGATTATGATGAAACACTTAGCTCATCTAGTATCCCCACAAGATGCATACATACTTGATAATCCTCACAACGAGAATACATGTGATATTCTCACTTCCTTCTAAATATTGTGAAGCTTGAGTGACTATAGTCACGGGGTGGATTATGTGGAATAATTGCTGGAGGTAATTTAGGAATTGAATTTGTATTAAAGGTACAGCATTGAAGAAATCTTCAGGGTGGAGTGTGGAAAATATGCAAGGAATCCATCCCACAGAAGTTCCCTAGGCAACCTTAGATGTTGGCAACACCAGGGGAGCTTGGTGCGCTGACTCGAAGAGAAACTACACGGAGGGAGGAGCGGAGTGAAGACACTGCGGCCAGGCTCTGTGATAAGACGGGAACTGGAAGGTACTATGGAACTGACAAGCTGCATATTTACTACCCTGAGCTGCATATTTACCACCCTGAGCCAACAGTCTGTCATTTTTTGACAAAATACTATCCTTTGGGTGAACTTTGCTCATTATAATCTCATTATAATACCAGAGAACACACCTCCATCCCAAAGCTACCCACCTCCAAGGTGCGACCACCCCTCACTGAGCTTGCGCTCTGAATTTTTCTTAGTCTATACCTTTAAAAGTAGACGAGAAACTTTTACACCAATTACAATAGAGGTATGTATGACTAGAGTCACTCAAGCTCCACCTGTAAGGACAAATAATATAAAAATGGCTTAGGAGAGGAAGGATGCCAGGGAAGATACCATCGCAGACCACCTTTGACACCTGGGATCAGTCGATGGGCTGAGCCTCTCTTCCCCCCCACAGGGATGCCTTTGGGTAAGATTTGAACACTTGGTTATACCAAGTGCTTCCCCGGGAAACTTAGAAATCTCTATAGAGTTGCTTTATAACTTAACGCGTTTGTAGCCAGGTTATATTACTCACATTCTTGGTATTTGCACATGCTTTGCAAGCAGTAATTTTATCACCGGCAATCCAAAACAACTTGTGTATCTGTTGCTTCAATAAACTGCACTATTCACTAATCTAGCCGTGAGAGTTCTCATTGAAGGCCACCAAATCCCTTAAGTGTGGCCGTGCTAGTTCATGGAACATGACTAGACTGAAAGTGTGCAGCGTTACGAGTGTATCCGTAGTTGTAAGAGTTCAATACATTGAACGTGACCGGACTTGTAACATCCTGACGGTGTTACGAGTGTATCCGTAATCGTGAGAGTTCAATACATTGAACGCGACCGGACTTGTAACACAGAGAATTGGGCATCACTCAGAATCTAAGCCTAGCCGCCCCCAGGCCCTCTGATATCTGAGGACAAGCTGGAACGCAAGGGGTTTATTTTCTGCCAAATTGCCTTGCCTTTAACGCGTTAATATAAAAGGTATAAGGAATCAGTAAGAATGTCGCTGGTATGTGGGGGGGGAAATGTAGAACAGAATAGTGACGGGTTTATTTGGCGTGGAGCACTGTCTGATTTGCCATTGGTGTTGTTTGTTTGTTTGTTTGTGCTAAGTGTTTGGAGTGTCATAAGTACATTATTTCCTTTTTGACAATTGTCTTGAATTTAGGTGCATTCGCTGTGGGGCGAGTACGCCCTCGCATCTTTTGCCTTGGACAAGGTATTATTGCTGTCAATTCAATCCGGTTGTATTCTTAGGCTGAGGAATAAGCCCCTGTGGGCAGGGTGTTCATTATGGGGGGTAAACAAAGTGGCAGAATATTGAAAAGGAGCCTTCTAGGCTGTATTTTAGCTCACTGGAAGGAGAGCTGCCAGGAGGGAGTGTGAGCAGAAACACTTTAATTAAAATGATGAGGAGAAATGTCCCTTTAACGGAACCTTGAATTATAATACCTTGTTGCAACTGCTGTTGTTTTTGAGGGGGAGCCGGTACCGCGTTTCCCAGGTGGGGTGGAAGCAGGGAAATGGTCCCGTGGCCTCCCCCAGCTAGGGGAGGGAGCTGGAGCCCAGTAAAACCACTGTGACGAGGCCCAAGTGCGGTGCTGCGTGGTGTGTGCCCAAGGGGGCCCCTCCCACCTCAACGGTGCTTCTCGGAGGCAGCAGCCCCGCTGCTCAGAATCACAGAGAAAGGGCAGACCCTGTCCTTGATTTTATTTTCTCAAGATGAAACCTATCAACCAAGCTTTAACACCTACGGATGATGATTTTGTAATGGTAAAGGGAGCTGCTGGCCAAAGTGAAAAGGCGTACTTTTAAAACCTCTTAAATTTAGATGGGGAAAACAATTGGGAATACACAAATTCTTATATATGCCTAACTCACCAAAACCTCTATTGGGGCGAGACTTATTGGAACAACTAAAAGCGGAAATAAAATTTGAGAAAGGAAAAATAGACCTTCGAGTGGGGGATGACCAGCTAATTGAACTTCTGAGTCTGGCCCTCATAGATACTCCTGTTAGCTCAGAAGTACCTGACGAAATCCAGAACCAAGTATATCCAGGGGTATGGGCCTCAGAAATACCAGGAAAAGCAAAAAATGCCTCCCCAGTAATGATCAGGCTCAAATCGGGGGCGCGGCCTGTCAGAATTAAGCAATATCCCCTCAGAACTGAGGATAGGGAAGGAATCCGACTAATAATCAATGGATTTATCAAATATGGGCTACTAACAGAGTGTGAATCGGAATATAACACTCCCATTCTACCTGTCAAAAGGCCAGATGGTAATTATCGAATAGTACAGGACCTCAGAGCCATTAGTAAAACTGTTGAGGATCTGCACCCTGTCGTGGCAAACCCATATACATTATTAACTAAGTTGACACTTGAATTGGCCTGGTTTACCGTATTGGACCTGAAAGACGCCTTCTTTTGCCTACCTTTGACTCCAGAGACCCAGGTGCTGTTTGCATTCGAGTGGGAAAACCCGGACTCTGGGAGAAAGACACAACTAACGTGGACTGTGTTACCACAGGGGTTTAAAAACAGCCCCACTCTTTTTGGGAACCAACTAGCCAAAGACTTGGAACAGTGGGAGCGACCACATGGAGATGGAATAATGTTACAATATGTAGATGATCTATTGATAGCCACTAAAACAAAAGAACTATGTATACTATGGACAGTCAGTCTGCTGAATTTCCTTGGACTTAATGGCTATCGAGTCTCTCCACAGAAAGCCCAAATAGCTCAGCAGCAGGTAACTTACCTTGGATATGAGATAACTGCTGGCCAAAGGACCCTAGGAACAGCAAGAAAGGAGGCCATCTGCCAAACTCCTCGACCACAGACAGCTAAAGAACTCCGTACGTTTTTAGGGACGACGGGATGGTGTTGTCTATGGATCTATAACTACGGACTCTCGGTAAGACCACTCTATAAACTGTTAAAATCTAATCCAAAAGACCTCACCTGGAATGGGGAAGCAGAAAGAGCATTCCAACAACTGAAAAGGAAATTAATGGAAGCCCCTGCCTTGGGGTTACCAGATATTACTAAGACGTTCTGGTCGTTCTCCCATGAGAAACAGGGAATAGCCCTGGGAATCCTAGCCCAAAACTTGGGACCATATAGAAGAGCAGTGGCGTATTTCTCCAAACAACTTGATGAAGTAAGTAAAGGTTGGCCTAGCTGCTTAAGAGCGGTAGCAGCATTGGTGCTAAATATTCAAGAAGCACGTAAATTTACATTGGGCCAAAAGATTACAGTGCTGACATCTCATACTGTATCCACAGTATTAGAGGTAAAAGGGGGGCATTGGCTCTCACCACAGAGATTCCTTAAATATCAAGCTGTTCTGGTGGAACAGGATGATGTGGAAATAATTGTTACTAACATTGTTAATCCAGCAACTTCCCTCAGTGGAACCACAGGAGAACCGGTATCACATGACTGCCTGGAAACAATTGAAGCGGTCTATTCCAGCTGACCAGATCTAAAGGAGGAGCCACTGGAAGACGCTGAGGATTCCTGGTACACAGATGGAAGTAGCTTTGTTCGACAAGGCGTCCGCAGAGCAGGGTATGCAATAACCACCGTGAATCAGGTACTAGAATCCGCAGCCCTTGCCCCAAATACTTTGGCACAAAAAGCAGAAATAATCGCTTTAGCCCGAGCGTTGGAGCTAGCCAAAGACAAAAAGATTAATATCTGGACAGACTCCAAATATGCTTTTGGGGTAGTCCATGCCCATGGAGCCATATGGAAAGAAAGGGGACTCCTATCCACCCAAGGGAAACATATAAAACATGCTGAAGAAATTCTTAGGCTCCTGGAAGCAGTACAGCAACCTGAAAAAGTGGCTATCATGCATTGCAAGGCTCATCAGAAAGGAGACACCGCTCAAGAATTGGGCAATGCTATGGCAGACCGAGAAGCCAAAAAAGCAGCTGAGAAAGGTGTATTAGAGGTGCAGTCTTTGGTCCCAGACGGTAAAATACAAATTGATTGTGAACCCAGGTATTCCAAAGAAGATCAGAAATTAGTTGAAGACGCAGGGGGAGAAGTAGAGAAAGGTAAGTGGGCAAAGACTCCGCAGGGCAAACTAATAATCCCATTTGTGTTATTGTGGGCCCTAGTTATAGCAGAACACAGGAAATCCCACTGGGGAGCTGAGGCCTTGTATAAACATTTGGGTCAGCATATAGTTGCCCGGAACCTCTACTCCACTGTTAAACAAGTGACACAGCAGTGTGTAATATGTTTGAAAAATAATCCTAAGGTAAGCCCTAAAGTCCAACTTGGACAGATAGGGAAAGGAAAGTATCCAGGGCAGCAGTGGCAAATTGATCTCTCAGAACTTCCAAGAAAAGGGGGGTCTCGATATCTGTTGGTTCTAACAGACACCTTTTCAGGCTGGCCAGAAGCATTCCCTTGCCGAACTAATAAGGCTAGGGAAGTAACTAAAGCACTACTCCCATTTCATTGCAAAAATTGTTCAAGAAGTTAGTAAACTCTTGGGAATAGATTGGCAGTTACATGCCTCAGATAGGCCACAAGCAAATGGTCAAGTGGAAAAGATGAACCCCTTAATTAAGTTACAGATTGTAAAATTGGGCAGGAGGAGGCCGGATTGCCACAATCTCTGGCACTCCTGAGAATTAGAACTAAGCCCAGAACTAAAGAGGAGTTGAGCCCTTTTGAAATACTGTATGGGAGGCCCTATATTGTACAGGTGGGAATATCAACTCAGATTGGAGATGAAATGTTATCTGATTATATTGTAAACCATCAAAAACAACTTTGGGAGATAGAGAAACTTGTCTTAGGAACCAGAGCCCAAGGTCTTGATGGGCTGGTGCATAATGTTAAGCCTGGTGATTATGTGTATGTGAAGTCCTCTACAGATTCACCTCTGAAACCAAAATGGGAAGGCCCCTTCCAGGTGCTGCTGACATCCCATACAGCGATCAAGATTAAAGAGCAGACCTCGTGGGTACATCACACCAGAGTGAAGAAAGCCCCTAAGCCATGATGGGAATCAACACCTATGGGACCACTGAAGCTTCGCATTCGAAAGCGGTGATATGGATTCTTATGACTCTGCTGAACTGTAACCACTGTAACCACTGTTGGGAGTGGCCTTGGACAAACGCTTATTTTGGGTATGCGGGAAGCTCAGGAACGGGTTGAATTTGGCAACTGTGGCAATATATAATAATAACATGACACTGCAACCAACGGAATGGGAAAGAATAGAATTGGTCTATACCTGGATGATTGAGGAAGGAAAGGAGGTCCAGATAGGTTGTAGAGTCCTTAAAGTAAGTAACCCGCCTCCTCTCCAGACCCAAATTACTGTCAAAGTTGGTGCTGTCTGGGACTCTGCCAATAGAACAGGCAGCACAATATGTGAAAGAAAGGAGGTTTGTTGGTATCCCTTCAATATAACTCAAACGGTGACCATAGTATGTCTGGGGGCAACTCAAGAGGAGGCCCAAGCTCTAACTTTTAGATTTCAGCTGCAGACACCAGAGGAAACCACTACTCCCCCTGCCTACACTACCTCGACTCAGGCTATTAAATCAAGTCCCACAGAGCCTGAGTAAATAGGACCATATGTGTATCCGACAGGACCATACGTAATTCAATATGTCGGTCAGCAACAGGTAATGTCTAATCCAACATGGTCCCTTAAGCGAGTGGAATTATTAATACAGAACGATATTTCCACCGTTCAACCAGCCTGTTCATCATTTATAAGACCCTTACACATAGGGTGGACGTCATGGTTACATAAGAGGACCCTTCCTTCCCGAATGAGAAAAAGGAGACATGTGATTGGTGCAGTAGGAACAGGACTGGGAGTTTTAAATAGTATAGATACTGAGATAATAAGGAACAAACTCGCAGTGGTGACCAGCGATCTAAACAAAATACAGAACCCTTTAAGATCTTCCCTCCTAACTTTAGGAACCAGCCAATGGCTTACAGCAAATATGTTACCACAGTGGGAAAAGCTTAATGAAAAAGATAATGAACTGATTATAAATGCATTAGACGTGGCTCAGACTAACGTTTCTACAGCACTCAGTTGTATCCATGCTCAATTATGGTTACAGACAATAGCAGCTGCAATCATTAGGGAAGGTGAAGACGGAATCCTACCAAAAGAAATCCGAAAGGTGATTTGGAATAACACAACGAAATTTGCAAGGAGATCCCAATCGTGGTGGCATTTGGTTAATTTTACCTTTGACCCTACTAACAACACAGCTACAGCTTTTGTACTGGCAATATATAAAGCTTTAGTGTGTAACATATACCCGATTGTTGCACTAGGATTAAATTACCATGGAACTGTACTTTACCCCCTAGGACATAGGGTATGGGCTATGAAAAACAGGAATAAGTGGCAAACTATTGATGTCAAGGCCTGTATCGTACGAGACCAGCAAGGATTTATTTGTGCAGGAAACACCGTCAAAGGGCAAGATATTTGTCTTGACACTGAACAAAATGTTTGTCACTTTGAGGTACATCCCAATGAGACCCTAAGAACCATCATAATTTACAGGGGTATGGGATGTGTTTGTCTGAGATCTCAATGTGATTTTGTACACGTAGATGATCAAATGGTGGACATGAGTAACCATTCAAATATTTGCATTTGCAACTTTGTTAGTCTTACAGGATGTGATTTTAACTACACGGCTCCTGTTACTACTTATCAATTGCTACAATTTAATTATACGTAGATTCAGGATATACAGCCCACCCCTATTGGAATGAATCTCACTCTAATAAGAAAACTATTACATCATGAGAATTTAAAAAGATTGTTAAAACAAGTTCAAGAAAGTGGAAGAAAGACTTTAATTACTGTCCATCATGATGCAGAGGAAATACACCAAGTAGTGGAACGAGTGAAGTCAGACGGAGAGCACAATGGGTGGGATGTGTTTAGGGGTTATTCCCCGTCAGCTACCAAAATCTTGAACATAATGACCCACCCGATATTGGTGTTACTAATAGCCACCTCAACATTAACAATAGTGAATCTTATCCTTTGGTGTAAACTGAAGGAAATTATTGGACAAGTATGGACACTAAAAGTAATGATGAAACATAAGTTTTAAGAGCAAAAGAATTTGCTTAAGGGAAAGAAAAGGGGGGAATGTTACAGGGCATTTTGAGAAACAAGGGTTAAAAGTAAGACAGAAAAGTGTAGAGAAGATACTTTGTAACAAGTGCACCCAGTACTTAGACATATTGGAGATAAAGACTGTCTCCACTGACTCTCTGCTGATAAAGATTGTCTTCACTCTCTGCTAACTAGCAATAATGATTAGCACAAGGACAAATCATAGAAAAATAAGAATAGACTGCCAAAATAGTGCCCTAGAGTTAACTTGTCTCATTATAATCTCATTTTAGTACTAAAACCCACACCTCCTAGCTAGAGAAGCCCCAACCCAAATTAGCCCCCTACTCTCTGAGCATGCGTGGTGAATTAAAAGAGAACTGTAACTTTAAGATGAAGTAAGAAAAGTATTAACCAAGAGTTAATTAAGGGGTAGCACCAGTAGGCGTAACTAACTTTGTTAACTGTTTTAAATACCTGTTATGATTTTAACCCTGTGTGCAAGCTTTGTGGAGAAATCCCCTTGCACCCGGCACCGCAATAAACATGCCTGCTTTATAACTCTGTGTGAGTTGTGAAGTTCGTTTCCGCGTGTCACCGGAATGGAAGTACACCAACTGGCAGCGCAGAGGTAAACCCATCTGGGCCGCAGAATTATGGCAAGATATCGCTGCTTGGGTAGAGAACCTGGTTGTAAAAGTACGTCATATAGATGCTCACATGCCCAGGAGTCGTGCCACTGAAGAACAGCGAAACAATGAGCAGGTGGGCCAGGCTGCTAGAATTGAAGTGGCTCAGGTGGATCTGGATTGGGAACATAAGGGTGAGCTATTTATAGCTCGATGGGTCCAGGACACATCAGAACATTTAGGAAGGGATGCAACATACAAATGGGCTCGTGATCGAGGGGTGGACTTGACCATTGATGCCATTGCACAGGTTACCCATGAATGTGAAACATGTGCCATAATCAAAGAAGCTAAGCGGCTAAAGACATTTTGGTATAGAGGACAATGGCTGAAATATCAATACGGGGAAGCCTGGCAGGTTGGTTATATCACACTACCACGAACCTGCCACGGGAAGCAGCATGTGCTTACAATGGTGGAAGCAACTACTGGGTGGTTGGAAACATACCCCGTGACCCATGCCACTGCCCGGAACACTATCTTGGGCCTTGAAAAGCAAGTTTTGTAGCAACACAGCACCACTGAAAGAATTGAATCAGACAACGGGACTCATTTCCGAAACAATCTCATTAACACCTGGGCCAAGGAGCATGGCATTGACTGCGTATATCACATCCCCTACCATGCACCAGCCTCTAGGAAAATTGAACGATACAACGCACTGTTAAAAACTAAGCTGAAAGCAATGGGTGCTGGGACATTCAAGCATTGGGATACACATTTAGCAGAAGCCACTTGGCTGGTTAACACTAGAGGCTCTGCCAGTCGACCTGGCCCTGCGCAATCAAAACCCCTGTGCACTGTGGAAGGAGATAAGATTCCCGTAGTACATATAAAGAACTTGCTGGGAAAAACAGTCTGGGCTATTCCTTCCTCAGGAAAAGGTAAACCTATTTGTTGGGTTTATCCCCAACTGACCAAAAGGATATTCCATACCATATGACGTCATGCTCAGCGTATAAAGCTGGGGGAGGAAGAAGGAAAGGGGGGACATTCGGAGTAATGGCGTTTGTCTTCCCGAGCAACCGCTACGCGTGATGGAGCCCTGCTTCCCTGCAGATAGCTGAACACCTGCCTGCTGACGGGAAGTGGTGAATAAATTCCTTGTCTTGCTTTGCTTCTTTGCGCGGCTTTTTGCTTTGCATATGAAACTGTCTTTATCTCAACCCACGAGTTTTCTTACTTCTACTCTTCTGATTCTCTCCCCCATCCAACGGCGAAGCCGTGCTGATTCCTCTGGAGGATTCTTCTGTCGTTCGTGCGCCTGGAGGTGGTTTCCAGGAGTAGCTGCTCCACCGCCTTCCCAGGGGAGGAGGTGAGGCTGCCCAGCCTGTGGTCCCCTGGGTCCTCCTTCTTGCCCTGCCTGAAGATGGGGGTGACATTTGCTTTCCTGCCGTCCTCTGGCACTTCTCCCAGTCACCGTGAGCCGTCAAAGATTATCGAGAGTGGCCTTGCAATGCCATCGGGCCGATCGCTCAGGCAGGCCCTGGCCAAGGGGTCAGTTTTGTCATTAGAATTGCAGAATTTGATAAAAGACTGTTAAAGGTCAAACACATTTGTGCCAGAGGGGTTTTGTGGATGTGCTGACCTCTTCTGGCTGCACACCCCTCCCCACTCGTAGCGAAGCCCAGATGACTCAGAGAGGGCAATGCTGCCGCCTTCCTGGCAATACCAAAGCGAAAGAATTAATTTTTATCTTGGCAATTGTCCCACTCCAAGAATCCCTGTAGGGATGCGCCCTGCCCGCAGGCTGTCGCCTGGGCTTTCTCTAAAGGGGGAGATCGCTGGGAGGAGCAGGGCAGCAGCAGGGCCCTGACCTGTGCATCTGCCGTCAGGCAGATCCCTCAGCCTTCGTGGGTGCATCCCATCTGTGCCCGCGCACTTGTGTACGTCCAGTTTCCTTAAGTATCCCCTGAGCCGATCCTCTTCCGGCAAGGGCGCGTTCCTTGCTGCAGCCTTTCCCCGGCCTCTGTGACCTGGGATTGCTGAAGGCCGGTGGGCCGGTAGAGACGGAGGCCAAGGCGGCCTTCAGTGCCTCAGCCTTCCCCAGCTCCGGTGTCCCCAGGTCGCCCGCCTCGTTCAGCAGCGGCGAGCCCCCTTTGCCCTCGCCGTCCTTCTGTCACCTGGGTGCTCACAAGAGCCCTTCTTGTTGCCTTGGCCATCCCCGGCCAGGTGGAGTTGCTTCGGCGTTGCTGACCTCATCCCTGGCTGCTTGGGCAATGTGTCTGTCCCTCCCAGGCTCCCTGTCCCTGCTGCAGCCTCTGCCTCCTTCCTTTCCGTGCCTGGGTTTGGCCAGGAGCTCCTGTTGGCCCCGGCAGCCTCCTGGCTTCTTTGACTGCCCAGCCGTTGGGTCGGAGCGCTCTGGAGCTTGGAGGGGGCGGTCCCTGAACATGAAGCATCTTTCTCGGGCCCCTCTTCCCTCCATTGCCTGATCCCAGGGGAGTGTTCCAAGCAGAGCTTGGAAGCCTGGGCCGGAGTCTGCTGTCCGGAGCCCGGGGCAGTGAGCCCCCTCCTGCCCGCCCTCAGCATGCTGAACTCGAGCATCTCGCGGGCGCTGCATCCCAGGCTGCCTTTGAGCTTGATGTCTCGCACGAGCCCCTCCTTGGTGGTGAAGACGAGCTCCAGCGCAGCCCCTCTCCTCGTTGTCTGTCACTCGGAGGAGGACGTAGTTGTCGATGCTCTCAGGAGCCTCGTGGGCTGCTGATGTCCTGCTGCGTTGTCCCTCCAGCAGGACTCTGCGGAGTCCCCCGTGAGGCCCAGGTTCCTGTGAACATGGGGCTGCTCCTCCCTGTCTGTCGAGGGCCTCACCCGCTTGTTCTTCCTGGCCAATGCCTTTTCTTGCCTTTCTGGGCAGGTCGGGGCGGGCACCGAGGGGAGTTGGGTCCCCGCGTCCCAGCCGGCTCCCCCGCCCTGGGCGCCTGGTGCCGCAGGAGGCCGTGAGCCCCCGCCTGACCCCCCGTTGCTCTCTCTGCAGCTCGGCGAGGGTCTCGGTGCCAAAGAGACGCCGCAGCAGCGGTACCAGCGGCTGCAGCACGAGGTGCAGGAGCTGCTTAGGGAGGTGGAGCAGATCCAGGTGAGCACACCGCTGCCCTGGGGACCGGTGGGGAGGCCGTCCCGGGGGGGTGACGCATCCACCTTTCCCCCCCGCCCCAGAGCACGGTGAAGGAGTCGGCGGCGGAGGAGGAGCTGACGCCCATGGCCTTGGCCAGGCAGGTGGAGGGCCTGAAGCAGCAGCTGGTCTGCAGCCACCTGGAAAAGCTGCTGGGCCCGGCCGCAGCTGTAGACTTTGCAGACCCCGACGGCGCCCTGGCCAAGTGAGTGGGGTCCCGGGCCACAGGCCGGGGGGCGGGGGGCGGATGCCAGCGTCCCCGCGGGGCGGTGCCGGGGCTCGTGCCCAGCTTTTCCCCCTGCCCAGGGGGCTGCTGCAGCAGCTGGAGGTGGCGAAGTGCGGCAAGGCGGCGCCGGGGAAGAGCCCCGCCAAAGCCCCGGTGCCCCCCGGGGACGGCGTCACCTTTGAGCTGTACTGGAGGCCGGAGCAGGAGCAGTTTGCCCAGACCGCCAAGGTGAGCGTGGGGCCGGGGCGGGCAGTGCGCCCCACCCCAAATGGGGTGTCCTGCCGTCTCACCCCCCTCATCTCCCCGCAGATGGCGGAGCTGGAGAAGCGGCTGGCGCAGCTGGAGGCGACGGTGCGGTGCGAGCCCGACAGCCAGGTGAGGGGCCGTGGCTCCTGCCCTGCCACTCTGCTGCTCCCCCGTCCCGCCCCACTGATGGAATTTCCTTCCCCACAGAACACGCTGTTGGTCGGGCTGAAGGGCAGCAGCCTCGTGGTGGTGAGTCAGGCAGGGGCTGGGGGGTGTGCCGGGTCCCTGTCCCCCCACGCCGTGGCCGTAGGACTTGGGGGGGATGGTCCCAGGGTGCTGCCATGTCCCCCCTCGCCCTGCTGTCCCCCTCCAGGAGACCGTGCAGGTCCTGCAGGCCAAGGTCAACATCCTGGACGTGGCCGTGCTGGACCAAGTGGAGGCCCGGCTGCAGGTGAGGGGGGGGCGGAAGGAGGGAACTGCGCGGTGGGTGTGCCAGGGCCGTGGGAGAGCCCCAGGACGGCTCTGGCCGCGTCTGTGAAACTGGAGGTGGGCACTGCTGGTTTTGGGGTCTCCCATCCGCTGCCCCCTCCCCAGAGCGTCCTGGGGAAGGTGAATGAAATTGCCAAGCACAAGGCAGCAGTGCAAGATGCCGACACGCAGAGCAAGGTAAGAGCTGGTGGGGGGGGGGCCCCCAAAGGCAAGCCCAGCGTGGCGGGGGCTATGTGGGGCCCCCCCTGCAGACTGTGCCGGCCCCGCCCCATCCCGCAGATCCACCAGATCTATGAGACGATGCAGCGCTGGGACCCCATGGCCAGCACCCTGCCTGATGTTGTGCAGAGGCTGGTGACCCTCAGGGACCTGCACGAGCAAGGTGAGGGGCTGGAGGGGTGTCAGGGACAGTGGCGTGGTGTGAGCGGGGGCATCTCCCGCTGGGTGGATGAGGGGATCGAGCGCTCCCTCAGCAAGTTTGCAGATGACCGCAAGTTGGGCGGGCGTGTGGATCTGTTGAGGGTGGGAAGGCTCTGCAGAGGGCTCTGGCCAGGCCGGATCGATGGGCCGAGGCCAATTGTATGAGGTTCAACCAGGCCAAGTGCCGGGTCCTGCGCTTGGGTTACAACCACCCCATGGAACACTGCAGGCCTGGGGACGAGTGGCTGGAAAGCTGCCCGTCGGAAAAGGACCTGGGGGTGCTGGTCGACAGCCGGCTGAGTATGAGCCACCAGTGTGCCCAGGTGGCCAAGAAGGCCACCGGCATCCTGGCCTGTATCAGAAATGGTGTGGCCAGCAGCAGCAGGGAGGGGATCATGCCCCTGTACTCGGCGCTGGTGAGGCTGCACCTCGAATACTGTGTTGAGTTTTGGGCCCCTCACTCCAAGAAGGACATTGAGGTGCTGGAGCGTGTCCAGAGAAGGGCGACGGAGCTGGTGAGGGGTCTGGAGCACAAGTCTGATGAGGAGCGGCTGAGGGAGCTGGGGTTGTTCAGTCTGGAGAAGAGGAGGCTGAGGGGAGACCTCATCGCTCTCTACAACTACCTGAGAGGGGGTTGTGGGGAGGTGGGTGTTGGTCTCTTCTCCCAAGTGACAAGCGACAGGACAAGAGGAAAGGGCCTCAAGTTGCGCCAGGGGAGGTTCAGGCTGGATGTTAGGAAAAATTTCTCCACTGAGAGAGTGGTGAAGCTCTGGCAGAGGCTGCCCAGGGAGGTGGTGGAGTCACCATCCCTGGAGGTATTCAAGGAACGTGTGGACGTGGCACTGCGGGACATGGTTTAGTGGGCATGGGGGGGTTGGGGTGGGGGTTGGACTTGATGATCTGACAGGTCTTTTCCAACCGTAGTGATTCCGTGATTCTGTGATCTCGGGGCGGGGAGGGGACACTGCTCCCCCTTCAGCACTGGGCTTTCTCCTCCCTCCCAGCCACGCAGTTCGGGCAGGTCCTCGTGCACTTGGACACCACGCAGCAGGAGATAGCCGGCGCTCTCAAGGACAACACGGTGCTGCTGGCGGAGGTGGGTCCCGCCAGCACCCGCTGGGGCAGAGTGGGGTCCCTGTCCTGCCCCCCCTGCTCACCCCCTTCCCCACTTCCCCCCAGGTGCAGAAGACAATGAAGGAAAACCTGGCCATCGTAGAGGACAACTTTGCGGACATCGACGCCCACATCAAGCGGCTGCAGAAGTGAGAGCACCCGGGAGGCCCCCCCCGCCTCTCTGACCCCCGCCGGGCCCTGCGCCCCCCCGGGAATCCCTCCCTCCCCCCGCAGGGCCCAGCCCCCGCTTGTAAATACCCTGGCTCTGCCCCCCTGCACAGCCTGGGGGCTGGAGGGGCCTCCCCACCCCGGGGTGGGGGTCCCCGTGCCCCCCCCGATTTCCCCCAATAAACAGCTCAGCTCAAAGTGCCTCCATGTCGGCATCTCCTTCGGGCTGTGGGGCAGGAGCGGGGCCCAGCCGCCGGGGTCTAAATGCATCTTTTAATGGTGCGTGGTCCCCCCAGTCCGTCGGACATGGTGGTTGCCGGTCCGGGGGGCCGGGGAGGGGGGAAGGTGGTTTTTGGTGAGGGAGAACCTGGCACCAAAGGAAGCCTGAGCAGCCCTGGCCCCGGCGCTGCGCCACCCCCGGGGCTGAGGTAACGGGGGCGGCGGGAGCCCCCAGCGTGGGGAGGGGGCCCTGGGGACGGACCCCCGGCCGCGTCCCCTGGCACGGACGCTGTGCCCCCACCCATGTGGGGGCTTCCCCGGGGTGGGGGCCACCACGGCGGTGGCGGTTTGAGGCCTGCGGGCAGTTGCCGGCCGTGCTGCTGTTGGGATGAGGGAGCCGCGGTGGGATGGCTGCCGGGACTGGGGGACACCAGAGGGGCGGTGGTGGGGGCACCGAAGGCCGCCTTTGCCGCCGTCCCCTCCGGCTGACCATCCCCTGCGTCCGACCGTCCCCTCCGTCCGACCGTCCTTCGGGAGTGCCGGGTGAGAGAGGCCGGGAAAGGCTGGAGCAAGGCCCGTGCCCGTGGCGGGAGAGCCGCCGGCCGGGGAAGGTTAAGGAAGCGGAGGTGCAAAGCGCGTGGGAGCAGGTGACCCCCAAACCAGGCAGGGTGGTGCGCAGAGCTCACCCCGGGGGCAGCCCCCCCGTGTGACCCGGCCCCTGTGCCCCCCCGAGCCCCGCCCCGTGCCCCGCCCCGAGCCCCGCCCCGAGCCCCGCCCCATTCCCCGCCCGGGCATCCCCGCTGTGGGCCCGGCTGACCCCCACCCGTGTCCCCCCGCCTCTCCCCGCCCACCTGCCGCAGGACCCGCCCCCTCCACACAGGCCCCGTCTGCTGTCTCAGGCCCCGCCTCCTGGCGCAGGCCCCGCCCCCTGGCGCAGGCCCCGCCCTGCACCCTCCACTTCCGCGCCCGCCCCCCACGCTGCTCTCGCGAGACCGGCCCCGCTCTCCCCCGCCCTGCTCGGCGGTTACCGGATCCGGTTACCGACACACCCCCCCCCCCCCCCCCCCCGTTACCGACTGCCCCCCCCGCCCCCCGATACCGCCCCCCGGCCATGGCCGACCCCAAGTACGCCGATCTGCCCGGCATCGTGAGTGCGGGACCGGGCCGGAGGGTCGGGGGGAGCCCTGTGGGTCTGGGGGGGTCTGAGGGGATCGGGGGGGTCTGAGGGGGTCTGAGGGGATCGGGGGGGTCTGAGGAGTTCGGGGGGGTCTGAGGGGGTCAGAGGGGATCGGGGGGGTCTGAGGGGGTTCTGAGGGGTCCGGGGGGGTCTGAGGAGATCGGGGGGGTCTGAGGGGGTCTGAGGGCATCGGGGGGGTCTGAGGAGATCTGGGGGGTCTGAGGGGGTCTGAGGGGTGCGGGGGGGGTCTGAGGAGATCGGGGGGGACTGGGGGGGGTCTGAGGGGATCGGGGGGGTCTGAGGGGGTCTGAGGAGATCGGGGGGGTCTGAGGAGATCGGGGGGGTCTGAGGGGGTCTGAGGGGATCGGGGGAGTCTGAGGGGGGTCTGAGGGGTCCGGGGGGGTCTGAGGAGATCGGGGGGGTCTGAGGGGGTCTGAGGGGATCGGGGGGGTCTGAGGGGGTCTGAGGGGATTGGGGGGGTCTGAGGAGATCGGGGGGGGCTGAGGGGGTCTGAGGGGATCGGGGGGGTCTGAGGAGTGCGGGGGGGGCTGAGGGGATCGGGGGAGTCTGAGGGGGGTCTGAGGGGTCCGGGGGGGTCTGAGGGGATCGGGGGGGACTGGGGGGGGTCTGAGAGGATCGGGGGGGTCTGAGGGGGTCTGAGGAGATCGGGGGGGTCTGAGGGGATCGGGGGGGTCTGAGGGGTGCGGGGGGGTCTGAGAGGGTCTGAGGAGATCGGGGGGGACTGAGGGGATCGGGGGGGTCTGAGGGGGTGCGGGGGGGTCTGAGGGGGTCTGAGGGGATCGGGGGGGTCTGAGGGGGGTCTGAGGGGTCCGTGGGGGTCTGAGGAGATCGGGGGGGTCTGAGGGGGTCTGAGGGGATCGGGGGGGTCTGAGGGGATCCGGGGGACCTGGGGGGAGTCTGAGGGGTGCGGGGGGGTCTGTCTGAGGGGATCGGGGGGGTCTGAGCAGATCGGGGGGGTCTGAGGAGATCGGGGGGGTCTGAGGGGGTCTGAGGGGATCGGGGGGGTCTGAGGGGTCCGGGGGGGTCTGAGGGGATCGGGGGGGTCTGAGGAGTGCGGGGGGGGCTGAGGCGATCGGGGGAGTCTGAGGGGGGTCTGAGGGGTCCGGGGGGGTCTGAGGGGATCGGGGGGGACTGGGGGGGGTCTGAGGGGATCGGGGGGGTCTGAGGGGGTCTGAGGAGATCGGGGGGGTCTGAGGGGGTCTGAGGGGATCGGGGGGGTCTGAGGGGATCGGGGGGACCTGGGGGGGGTCTGAGGTGTGCGGGGGGGTCTGAGGGGATCGGGGGGACCTGTGGGGGGTCTGAGGGGTGCGGGGGGGTCTGAGGGGATCGGGGGGGTCTGAGGGGAGTCTGAGGGGTCCGGTGGGGTCTGAGGGGGGTCTGAGGGGATCCGGGGGGTCTGAGGGGGGTCTGAGGAGATCAGGGGGATCTGAGGAGATCGGGGGGGTCTGAGGGGGTGCGGGGGGGTCTGAGGGGGTCTGAGGGGATCGGGGGGGTCTGAGAGGTCCGGGGAGGTCTGGGGGGGGTCTGAGGAGATCGGGGGGGGATCTGAGGGGATCGGGGGCGTCTGAGGGGATCGGAGGGGTCTGGGGTGGTCGGGAGGGTCTGGGGGGGTCGGGGGGGACCTGGGGGGGTCTGAGGAGATCGGGGGGGTGTGAGGGGGCCGGGGGTGTGTGGGAGGATCGGGGGGTTCTGAGGGGGTCGGGGGGATCCGGGGGGGGCTGATGGGGTCGTGGGGTCTGAAGGGACTGAAGAGATCTGAGGGGTTCAGAGGGATCTGGGGGGATCTGAGGAGATTGGGGGTGTCTGGGGGGTCCGGGGGGGTCCGAGAGGATCGGGGGGCTCTGAGGGGATCGGGGGGATCTGGGGGGGGCTGATGGGGTCGTGGGGTCTGAGGGGACTGAAGGGATCTGAGGGGTTGAGGGGGATCTGGGGGGGTCTGAGGAGATCGGGGGGTGAAGGGGAGAGTGAGGGGGGTCAGGGGGATCTGGGGGGGGTCTGATCAGGGGGTCGGGGGAGGTGTGAGGAGATCCGGGGGGCTGTGAGGGAGTCCAGAGGGTCTGAGGGGGTCAGGGGGGGTCTGAGGGGGTCAGGGGGGGTCTCGGGGTAGTGAGGAGTTGAAGGGGCATGAGGGGACTGAGGGGGTCTGCAAGAAGTGGGGGGGGGTCTGTGGGGTCTGTGGGGATTGGTGGGGAGTGAGGGGATCGGAGGGGTTGGGGGGGTCTGAGGGGATCGGGGGTCCGTGGGTCAGTAAATGGGGAATTTGGGGAGAGTGGGGGTGTCAGGGGAATGGCGGGTGTTAGAGGGGACCCGTCGGGGGGGGTCGGAGGCATTTGGGGTGTGTGGGGGGATCTGAGGAAGCTGTGGCTGTGAGTGGGGTGTTGGGGGAGCCGGGGGGTGCTGGGGCCTATCTGGGGGGGGGAACAGGGGGTTGGGAGTACTCGGGGAATGTGGGGCGATTGTGGGAGTCAGAGTACCTGTACAGGTCCAGGGTGTCTGGAGGTGTCAGGGTGCGGGGGGCAGTAAGTGGGGTGTTTGGGGCCATCGGGGTGCCCAGAAGGCACGGGGAGTCTTTGGGGACATAAAAAGCCAAGGAGAGCTGGGGTTTCACCAGAGCCCGTTTGTGCCCCAGGCCAGGAACGAACCTGACGTCTATGAGACCAGCGACCTGCCCGAGGACGACCAGGCTGAGTTCGAGGCGGTAAGGCCTCGCCGGGGCCGTGCCGCGGGGCGGGGGCGAGCGAGTGGGGCTGTGCCCCCATCCTGCATCCATCCGGCACAGCAGGACTGGCACCATGGCAGGGAAACGGCTGCTGTCCCCACACGCACCCCTGCAGTGCCATGTCCCCCCACGGTGACGTGTCCCATCGACGTGCCTCCCCCATCTCTCAGCCTGCCAGTGGTTTGGGGGGCCAAGAAGCGAGGGCAGGCGCAGCCCCCACCCCACGCAGGGTGGGCGTCCCCATCCCCGGCGTCCGCATCCTGCATAACGCGGCCGAGGGCAGCCCAAGTACGCAGGGCTGGCCAGCCCCCCGTCCCCGTTGGCTTTGCGCAGGCGGTGCCCGGCGGGCAGCACATGGAGGACAAGGGGGGCCTGTTGAGGCGGGTTCACACCCATAAACCAGCTTGGAATCGTGGCGGGGTGCCGCAGACCAGCCCCGTGCCAGAGCTCGTTGCGCCCAGGCCCCGTCTGCTCTCCGTGGGGCTGCAGCATGGTGGCTTTGACGTGGGGTGACAGTGGGGGCCCGTCCTCGAGGCCGGCATGGAACGAGGGGCGCAGCCGGGGCTGCATGGTGAACCCATCTCTGCCGGTGAGGCTGAAAGCCGACGGGTGCTCATGGATCACAGCCCAAATGGCTGCTCGGTCTCCCCTGGGCCCCGCTTTGCCGGTGCGGAGGCGAGAGCCGGCTTCTCCCTGCGGCGCAGCCATCGTTTGTGGGTGACACCGTGTCGGCGCAGCCCCACCACGCGTGGGCTGGTGTGGCACCGTGTGCTGTATGCGGGGCAGGGGCAGGCCGGGCACCCGGCCCCCAATTCTGAGGAGGGCAAAGAGATCCCTTGTGAGAGCCAGGGCAGCAAGACAGACTGAAATGGGTTGTTTGCACCCGGAGTTGCCCCCATCAGGCCTCAGTCACGCCGAAATGGTGCCCGAGAACAGAGCGGTGCCGCACCGGTGCCACCGCCAGTGTTTTCCCGCCCGTGCAATTACTGCTTTCAGCCTCCCAACAAAAGCAGCTTCGAAGCAACCAGCCAGAGCTTTGTGCTTAGGAAATAGTGCTAAGCGGAACAACTCTGGCTGCTCCAAAACTCCAAAGTGAGCGATGCAAAGCTCGGCATCCCCTTGCCCAGCCCAGTTTTGACAATGTGATGTTTTGCAGGCACCTGTCAGCAGCGGAGAAGGACAGAGAGGGAAGGCAAAGCGTTTGCAAGTGCTGGTGCCCATGCTGGGATGGGATAAACTGCTTTCCGGAGGCTTCTCCCCTTCCTGCTCCATCCCATCCCAAGGCCACAGGTCCGCAACCCCACAGCTCTACGAAACCCTTAACTCCTCCAGCAATTTCCTCAACAAAATAAGCGCTCCGAGTCCATTTGAGTGGCCTAACCGGGACCGAGTGAGTTCTGAGCGGGGCCCTTTCCTTCGGTGGCATCTCCGTGCAAGGCTTGCCGCGATTTCGAGGATGCTGCAACAGAAGGGCCATGGGACGCTGAGAGCATCTTGCCGCAGAGCCGGAGGTGCTCACTTGTCCTGTTTCCTCCTATGTTTCCTCCTAATGTGTATTTTGCCCCGTAAGGCGTATTTTCCCCAAGGCTTTGCACCTCACTCGTATTTTGGCAGCTTGTGCTTTTAAATACACCCAAACGCTGCTTATGCCTTTTGGCCCAGCAGGATGCGGCATTTACAGCCCTTTTCTCTATTCCGGCTAGTTTTTGCTCAAAACAGAGCTGGTTTCTCCCCATCCACTAAGTTTTCCAAGCGGGAAGAGTCCTGGGGTGCGTGGCTTTAAATAACTGCCTGGATACGCATCACCGATTGTGATGCCATAAACGGTCACTTGTTGTGTCTCTGGAGTTGGTGCACACTGGGTGCCACTGAGCTCCTCTCGGTGAGAGCTGTCCAGGTGTCCCGGGGGACTCTGGCCCCCTGATTGATCTGGAGGTTCAATTATCCCCGCAAACCGGTGACCGACGTGAGGATGAACCAGAACGGGGCTTACAAAATGACACTTCTGGAAGAGTTACAGGTAGCACAGCCGAAGGGCTGAGCATCCCCCAAACAGGGGGAAAACTCTCCCCGAAATCCCATTGGCATTTCCCTGGAGGGCAGAAGGATGGGCAGGGGGAGATGCTTTGCACTGGGGAGGGCTGCCAGGGGCAGGTTTAGCATCCCTGGTCGCAGCACGGAGGCAAAACGGTGTCTAAGAGAGAAGGAGACTTGCCGGCAGGACGTAAGGGAGCTCTAGACGCCCAGCCCCAACTTTTACCTTCTTCTCATTGCTAAACAGAGGCATGACGAGGAGGCACTGATTGACCAGGGGAGAAGGAGCAACGGTGCCAAGATTCACTATGAGAAGGAGGAGTTGGAGGGTGAGTCTCTGCTGAGATGCTGGTAGAGGGGCCACCAGCCCAGCGCCTTTTCCCGTTGCACAAAGTCCCTACAACGTCCCTCACTCGGTGTGACATCATGTGCAGCAAAACGTGCCATGCTTCTTAATAAAGCAGCACAGTTATTTTCACGTGTTTTAATATTACGGCTTTTCAACAGAGGGAAAAAGCCCCCGCGGAGGTCACGGTGTGAGCTTTAGCCATGGGGCTGGATAATTCACGGCTTGTTTACTCGCAGAGGCTGCTCCTGGCTTGGAGAGGTCTGGAGAATAATTGGACAGCTGCAGGCACGAGGCTGTGCTTTTCTTCTTTTCTTCTGGAGTTCCTTATCATGGGACTGATTGGATCTTCTCTTGTCGCCTTGTGCCATACAAAGATTTTAAAAAGAATTCCCTTCTGTCACTGCTTAATGAGCAAGGCTGAGTGTTGGCCAGCCCAAGCTGGAATTTGAGAAGAGGTTGGATGCTTTCAGGGCACTTTTGGGGGAGCCATCACTTGTTGTTGCTCTGTTGTTGCAAAGTTTGAGTAAAACAGGCTTGGAAAAAAGGAGAGGTCTGTGACATTCAGGGATCCAGTGAAAACAAAATTGGTGTTTTCTCCTGGGACAGCTGCACTGATTTAACCATGGTGTCTGCGTCATCCATCTCCCCAATATCGCGAGTGATGCAAATGCTGCTTTTTTGCAGGCCACCGGACCCTGTACGCCGGCGTGCAGATGCCGCTGGTGGGGCAATGCCACCGGCATCACCGACCCCACAAGCAGAAGCATCGGGAACAGGAGGAGGACTGTGCCCCGACGGAGCGGGGCTACCACTGTAAGTCCCGCCACCACGTTCATTAAACTCCTTGGGGCTACATGGGCGCTGGGGTCTTCTGCAAGCAGGTCCATGTGGCTAGTTTGAGTGACTTGCTGTTCTTCCGAGGGAAAGTGGCATTATTTAACAAGACCCTCTTTTTCAAAACTTTCATCTTTTTTTTTTGAGGTAGTTAAATGTATAATGGATTTAGGCTCATCTTCCTCAGCGGGATGTCTGCTTTAAAAATGGAAATGTGGGGAAGGAAAGCTGCCCATCCTTGTGCAGGGGTGGAATAGATGCTTCTCCTTCTCCGTGGCTCTGTGCAAGCCCCGACAGAGCCAGGGGAGAGGGGCCGGCCCAATATTTGTGGCTGAACTGGTGCTGATCTGATGCCCGCTTTGCACGTGAGCGTGATGGGCCATATTCGAGCGTGGTAACGGGACGGGTCTCTGTGTTCTGCCCCCAGGCACCCCGTCCCAGCGGGTGCAGTTCATCCTCAGGACCAAGGAGGACGAGCAGCATGTCCCTCACGCCTTGTTCACCGAGCTGGATGAGATCTGCGTGAAAGAGGGCGAAGATGCCGAGTGGAAGGAAACGGCAAGGTAAATCCCTGCTGCCGGCTGTGGTGGGAGAGGAGTCCCTGCGCCAGCAGTGCACGCGGGCTCTGCTTTCCGCTCCGCAGGACGCGAAGCTTTTGCAGCTGTAGGTGCTGATGCGAGGAGCCGTCTCCTCTTGCTACCTGTAGCTCTGTTAAAGGGGTTGGAGAGCTGGGGCTGTTACCTTGCAATGGGGCTGACAGCACCCGATGTCCGCAGGTGGCTGAAGTTTGAGGAGGACGTGGAAGACGGCGGCGAGCGCTGGAGCAAGCCCTATGTGGCCACGCTGTCCTTGCACAGCCTCTTTGAGCTGAGGAGCTGCATCATCAATGGCACGGTGCTGCTGGACATCTGTGCCAACAGCATCGAAGAGATCGCAGGTACTGTGGGTGCCGCGTCCCTCCGGGAACGGTCGAGCTTGGCTCGCCGCTGTGCCCTTCCTTCCCAGATCAAACCCTGCCTCATTTTCCTGTGCCATGCTCAGATCTGATCCTGGGCCAGCAAGAACAGCTCACGGAGTTTGACGAGCGCACGCGGGCAAAAATTGGAGAAGTTCTTTTGAAGAAGCATCACCATCAGAACGAGAAGAAAAGAAACAACCTTCTCCGCTCGTTTGCTGATGTGAGCAAGAAGGGGTCGGACCTGCACCTCCTCGACAAGCCAGGTGAGGGTTCCTGCAGGGCTTTGGCACCCGGTGAAGGTTTCTGCAGGGCTTTGGCAGCAGATGAGGGTTTCTGCAGGGCTTTGGCCCCATTAGGTTTGTCCTAGCAAAGGAGAAGCATCCCAATTGCTCCTTGTCCGTCTTTCTGAGTGTCTTTCTTTTTTCTACCAGCTCAAACACTTACCCCTCATCCTTCTCCCACCACTGTGGAAGCTAAAAATGGGGTGAACCATGAGACCAGCACAACGGATTTAAGCAAGGTGAGACACTCATAGCTTTCTTAGGCCTTCAGGGCCGAATTTGCTGTTGCAACCTTGGCTGCAGAGGGAGCTGCAGGGTGCTGTGGGCTTTGCTTTTGGGGTAATTGCCTGAAAATGGCTTGTCGTGCCCAGGCGGAGCTGCACTTCATGAAGAAAATTCCCAGCGGGGCTGAAGCGTCCAACGTGCTCGTAGGAGAGCTGGATTTCCTTCGCCAGCCCATCGTGGCATTTGTCCGCCTGACCCCGGCTGTCCTCCTCTCGGGCATGACGGAAGTTCCCATCCCAACAAGGTCTGAACGAGAAGCACAAAGTTTTTATTTCAACCCCCCCCAACAAAACATCAGATGGCATGCATCAGTTTGGCATCCCAAGGGAACAAGGCCAGCGGGAGCCAGCACGTTTCTGCCAGCCACGTCTCCTTGCCTTCATTTCCCCCTTCCCTGCTGTAGCTTTTAAACCCATTGGCCAACGTGAATGAGAGTTGGCCCCAAAATGAAATTTGCGATGGGTTTTGATGAATTTCCAATTCATCACCGGAGTCGGTGAGCCTCCGTGTCCCCTCTCGAGCCGTGCTCTGGGCTGGGAGCTGCCAGGGATTTCCTTGGGTGCTCTTTGAGCCATGACACGTTCGTCTCTCTCCTTTTGTTTGTCTTGCCCAGGTTCCTGTTTGTTTTGCTTGGACCAGAAGGAAAAGCCCATCAGTACCATGAGATCGGCAGGTCCATGGCTACTATCATGACGGATGAGGTGCGACGTGAGAAGGGATATCTCTGGGTCATTTTTGGCTTTCTTCACCTCTCCCTGTCTCTGTAGTAGTGAGCAAGAGCGTTTGCTGTCCCCGCTGCCGGCAGCTCTCCAAATAGCCCACCCTTCGTTCGCACCCCAAAGCAAACACGCACGTTTGCATCCCCCCACATCCTGGAGGCTGAAATCCCACCCGGGGTGCATCCTGCACCTCGTCCTTCTCCCCGGGGTCCCCAGCACGCTGTCCCCAGTGGTGGCATTGCCAGGGCCAGTAAAACTTGTCCTCTTTAAGCAACAGGCTGCGGTGTGCCATGGGGGATGGGGGGCCTCGTGGAGGAGAGGATTACAAGGAACACGATGGACAGATTTTTCCTTTTGGGGGAATACTTCCTGCCATTGCCAGCAGGAAATTTGGGGGAAATTATCTTGCGTTTAGCCAAGTGCTTATTGCACTGCTTAGGGCATGCGAGATGGGTTGTCCTCTGAGCAGGTTGTCTCCTACGGGCAGGTTTTCCATGACGTCGCCTATAAAGCCAAGAACCGGGCTGACCTCGTGGCCGGCATCGATGAGTTTCTGGATCAGGTCACGGTCTTGCCGCCTGGAGAGTGGGATCCATCGATCCGAATCGAGCCCCCGAAAAACGTCCCTTCGCAGGTGGGTGCTGCGGTGGAGGGAGGTGCGAGGGGGACGGGCAGGACAGCAGGCAGCTGGGGATGCTGTTCAGGGGTCCAGATTCACAAGGTCCCTGTTTGACACAGTCACATGGCCAGACCAGAAGCAAAACAAGCCAGTGGTTACAAATAGCTGTCTTTCTTATTTCCATTTGAACAGGAAAAAAGGAAGATGCCAGGAGCTCTCGATGACAGTGCTTCTGACAGTGAGCCGGAGAAGCACAGCGGTCCTGAACTGGAGCGGACGGGAAGGTGCGAGCTTTGATAGTTTGGGGTGTTTTTTTCTGCTTGCCTCCCAAATCTGAGCATGCACCTTGCCTTTGAGCAGGTTTTTGGGGTTTTTTGGTTCAGTGAAGGGGCTCCACATGCCCAGCTGGGTCCCTGGGCTGGGCAGGTGGGAGATGTGGGCAGCTGGGCTCAGCCACAGCATCATTGCACACAGGTCTTCTTGATTTGGGGTGGAAGCAGATGTGCAAATACCTCCAGGTAGAGCTCTGCTGCTTCTCAGAGCAAGGGAGTGTTGCAATAAGAGGGGATGGGCTCTCAGGTTAGGTCTTGTTTTTTCTTTTTTCTTCTTTTTATTTTTGTTGTTGGAGGGCATTTTGGCGTGCCTCAGTTTCTAGTGGGTGTAAAAAGGGAGAAGGAGACGGCTTCTTTTCAGCACTGAAAATTACTCCATGCTTGTGATTGCCCTTCTGCAGCCAAGAAAAGTCCATGTGGTCTTGCAGGAGAACAGTCTCTATTTTGTCCTTCTTCCAGGCTCTTTGGAGGTTTGATCCTGGATGTGAAGCGAAAAGCCCCGTGGTTCTGGAGCGACTTTCGGGATGGTCTGAGGCTGCAGTGTCTGGCGTCCTTCCTCTTCCTCTACTGTGCCTGCATGTCCCCTGTCATCACCTTTGGGGGACTGCTGGGGGAGGCGACCGATGGCCACATAGTGAGCAGCTCTCTCTGTTGGGTGGCACGGGGGAGGATAAAACTCATGCAAAAGTCCTTGCTGCAGTGAGTTTGCTCTGGGTTTTTTTTCCCCCTAATGCTTTCTGTACTCACTGCTGCCTCTCTTCCCCGGACAGAGTGCCATGGAGTCGCTGCTGGGCGCCTCCATGACCGGCGTGGTGTTTTCCCTCTTTGCTGGCCAACCTCTCACCATCCTCGGCAGCACCGGACCCGTGCTCGTCTTTGAGAAGATCCTCTACAAATTCTGCAAGTAAGGCTGGTTGCTGCGGCCGGGTGCTGTGAGAGCCTTCAGAAGGCAGCGGGGATGGAGAAAAGATGTTTGTCTTTCATTTCTCTCAGCGGCAGTTGTTCGATTGAAGTTGTCTTGTGTGTCACAGATGCTGCACGCTGCTGCTTTAGTATGTGATGGTGCGAGAGCCCTGGCTCTCTGAAGGACGGATGGGGTCATTTGGGGGTTTTAGGCTTAAAGCGAAGTAGCTGGAGGAGGAGAAACCACAAGGATGTGGATGCCCAAGATGGGCTGCACAAGGAAGAGGAGACAAATCACTCTGGTTTGGGAATGGGGGAAGATTTGCTTCCCTCTGAGTACAAAACAAGGCACTTTTTAGCCTGATTGTTGCTGGAAGTGGAAATACAGTTTGCTCAAGTAGCCAAATAGTCTACTGCTGAAATGTTGTGAGTTTGGATGATTTCATTGAAAAAGTAGGAGTTTTTCATGTGAAATGGGTATTTTCCATGACAGTCCTTCTGCTGTGATGACTTCGATGTGAGATGAACCACCCTTATTGCAATTTAAATTTATCATTAAGCCCCAGCTTGGAGCCTCTTGCTGGCCTTTCCACCCTTGGTTTTATTTTGGTTTCCCAGGGAGTACACGCTCTCCTATCTCTCTCTGCGGGCATGCATCGGGCTGTGGACCGCCTTCTTCTGCATCGTGCTGGTGGCCACCGACGCCAGCTCTTTGGTGTGCTACATCACCCGCTTCACCGAAGAAGCCTTCGCCTCCCTCATCTGCCTCATCTTCATCTACGAGGCTCTAGAGAAGCTGAGTCACCTGCGGGAGACCTACCCTGTGCACATGCACAGCCAGCTCGACTTCCTCACCATCGACTAGTGGGTTTTTTCCTCCTAAAACGCCCCTGCCCCTTGGCAGGAGCTCAGGGCTGCACCTGCATCGCCTCTCCCTTACCCGTGTCTTGGCTTCTCTCCTCCCAGCTGTAAGTGTGAGGCACCGACGCATCCCAGCAATGAAACCCTGCGTTTCTGGGAGAGCAACAAGATCAACGTGTCTGGCATCGCCTGGGAAAACCTCACGGTGACCGTAAGTGCCCCGAGCCACTGCTTCCTCGTGCCGCGGCCACGGGGCCCAGGGGCATTCGCGTGGTGCACAAGTCGGAGCCCTTCAGGTGGTGATGGGCTTCCAGCTGTGCTAGTGCTGCTCTGAAAAGTCATTGCTTAAATCTAATGGGTGGTTTTAACCCGCTTGGTCCTGGGAAGGAGCGTCCACCTTGTCCAGTCCACCTTGTGCCCAACATCGTGGGTAATAACTGTCCGCCTCCTCAACGCGGTGGCAGGACAATATTTCTGACCGGCAGCAGAAATAACCCCCTCGTTATGCGAGGTTTCCTTGCCGCACGTGCACTGCCTTTGTGTCCTGATGCTCTGTTTCTCCAGGAATGTCGGTATTTGCACGGAGAGTTTCAAGGACCTGCCTGTGGACCCAATGGCCCCTACACGCCTGACGTCCTCTTCTGGTGCTGCATCCTCTTCTTCTCCACCTTTGTGCTGTCGAGCTTACTGAAGAAGTTTAAGACCAGCCGATACTTCCCAACCAGAGTAGGTAGAAGACGGTGGCCAGCAGCAGTCTCCACGCTCATTTCCCAAAATGGCTTTCCTGGAGCACTAAGCAGTATTTGCCACCACTCGGTCGAGCTGGGAAACGTTGACCTTGAAGGCCAAGCTCTCCATCAGCGTGGACGTCCCTCACTCATTTCCATGAGCGCAAAAGGATCGTAGCATTTCCCACCTGCCTGGCGACCTGTCCTGGAGCCATCTCTTGCTCAGGCAGTGGGAAATCAGGTCTTCCACAGTTACTTTTTTTCACCTTCTGTGCATTATGTGCTCAAGGGGAAGGCTGATTCAGCTGAGGAGCTGCCATAGCAAACGACACTATTTCTTCCTTTTGAGGAACAAATGATGCCTCAGTGCCTTATTCCCGTTTTAGCTGTGAGCGTGGCTGTCGTGGCAGACATCTGCTTCCTTCTTTTGTAATTTTATTTTTTTTTTTAAGGTTTCAATTAAGACAACCCTTTTCCACCTAATTAAACATTTTGTATTGCCTGGCACCAGATCTCACAGGCACAAACACAGCAACGGTATCTAACCAAGGGATTTGGCTGCATGTCCTCAGCATGGAGGGGTTTTGTTAACCGGTCTTAATGGTGTTGACGTCCCTCACTTTTCCATGTCATGTTGTGGCCCCCTTTGCGACGCCCCCTTCAGCTCTGGTTTCTTGCCCCAGGTACGGTCCACAGTAAGCGACTTTGCTGTTTTCCTCACCATCGTCGTCATGGTGCTCATGGACTTCATGATTGGGATCCCATCACCGAAGCTCCACGTCCCCCATATGTTCAAGGTAACGGGGTGTTTTGGCAGGGAGCTGGTTTCAGCCCTTGGGGATGCCACAAGGTGATGCCGGGGCAGGACAGGGCTGAGTCCGGAGGAGATGCTGGTGGTGCGACCATCTCCTCTTCTGCCTCCAAGCGCATCGTTTCCTTCGGGAAAGGAGAAGACAGCCCCAAAACTAGACACCTCCAGGAGAAGTATCTGTAGGTGCTTGCAAAGAGGGCAGCGGCAGTGCTGAACCCCAGGGTGACGTGAAGCCAGGGCTGGGAGGTGCTCTGACATGGGAATGGAGGGGAAAAGCAAAGCCAGTGAGGTGGCTGGGCTGGGAGATGATGCTGATGTGTGTGCTTTGTTGCAGCCTACCAGAGACGACCGCGGGTGGTTCATCAACCCCGTAGGACCCAACCCTTGGTGGACGGTGTTGGCTGCGCTCATCCCAGCTCTGCTCTGCACCATCTTGATCTTCATGGACCAGCAGATCACTGCTGTTATTGTGAACAGGAAGGAGCACAGGCTGAAGGTAAGGGGCTGCAAGAGATGAGCCCATCCCCAACCCACTCCGGGCTGCAGGCACGGGGAGAAGCTCCTATTCCAAATGCTTTGGGAAGGCATTGGTTTGGGAAAACGTCAGGCTGCGTGGCAGGATGCTCTCCTGCATTAATGATGACACAGGGAGCAAACGACAGGGAGTTCAGATGAGCAGCCTTTCAGAGGAGCAAATTAATCTTGGAGCAATAGAGAAGCGTGGTTTTGTTTTAAAATGTCAGCAGTGGATGGGGGATCGAATTGTGTTGACGCGCTGCCAGGGATAACTCAGAGTCACATCCTACTTGCAAGTGGTGGAAATTTCTTTATGAAGGAAAAAACCCGGTCTTTTTTTTTCTTTTGAGAAGTAGCTATCGCACAACCAAATCCACTTTGTCTGAACTCCTGCCACCTTTTCATGCAAGGGGCTTGCACAAAGAGCAGATACCTCCTTATTTGTTTCCGAGGCGTGTTTTAAATTCTCAAGAAGTTGACTTGCGCTCTAGCGGGGTTTGAGCCTGACTTGCGACGTTGTCCTTGCTCTTGTGCTGTGGGACGCTCATCTCCTTGTTTTGCTTCCCGCAGAAAGGATGTGGGTACCACCTGGACCTTTTCATGGTGGCCGTGATGCTCGGGGTGTGCTCCGTGATGGGGCTGCCCTGGTTTGTGGCTGCCACCGTCCTGTCCATCACCCACGTGAATAGCCTCAAAGTCGAGTCTGAGTGCGCAGCTCCAGGAGAACAACCCAAGTTTCTGGGGATACGAGAGCAGAGAGTCACTGGCTCCATGATCTTTGTGCTCATGGGCTGCTCTGTCTTCTTCACTTCTGTGTTAAAGGTAAGAGGAAAATGCAAAACACCCAACAGCCACGAGCTTTTTGGAGGTTACCCAAAACCAGTCCCCTCTCTCCAGGCCCGAGCAGCTGTGGAGTGGAGGAGGAGGTGATCCCAAACCTTGGGGCTTGACCCACAGTGGGAAGCAGCCTCCTCGCTTATGCTTTCCAGCCGTTCAGCACGTTATCGATGGCAATTTGCTCCCCCAAATGCCTCAGCACAGCCGTTCCAGTAGCTAAACACACTGAAATCATGTCCATGGGCTTCCTTGCGTGTTCCTCCCACAAGATAATCTCCTCGCTAGGCTAAAAGGAGGCACGTCGCTTTTGCTTGTTGCTACAAGAATAAGGAGAAAGGTTTTTCTACCGTCACAGAACGTGGCATATGGTAGCATGGTCGCCTGTTTTCCTCCAACCTTTCTGGAAGATAGGATTCTGCTGATGAAAGATAACTCCAACGTTCAGCCTAAAGCAGAGCGTTAGCTCACTTGCAGGCACAAAAGCTCTGCTGGTTAAAATCCGACACGTCTCTAACCCTGTGGAAACTGGAAAGCTGTAGGCAATTTGAGGCAGTGCCTGTAGAAGAGAGTGGTACTACTGAAAATGCAATTTAAAAAAATAAATGATTGCATTCTTTCTTTCAGTTTATACCAATGCCTGTGCTTTACGGCGTCTTTCTCTACATGGGCGTGTCGTCGCTCGGAGAAATTCAGGTACGGACTTTTTTACAGCGTGCAGCATGTCCGCTGCCTGGTATTTCATCTCCGTAGAAGCAGGAAAAAAGCAGCGGCATGGGAAAAAAACCTCTCAGAAAGCAAGCAATGAAAATATTTTGTGTACGAAAAAGATTGGAGGAGGCACAGGAGGTCTATAGGGCTGGGAGGACCGGGCAAGTTGAGCGCTCCCTGTTTAAACACAGGTTAGGGCAGGCCAGTGTTTGGTTAGGTGAAAATGGGGGAGTTGAGTGCACAGGGAAGGCAATTTCTACCACTGGTGGAAATCCTTGCTGGGGGATTCAGTGGGCCAAGACAAGCTAATCATAGAATAACGTGGCATAATTGCACTTGGGTGGGCAGCTCTCACGGGCAAGCTGGTTTCTAGCTGGAGCGAAGGGAAAATGGGTGCTGCTCCCAGGAGGAGCATAGTGGGATCCACGGTTTCTCATGGCGAGCGAGATCCTGAAAACTCCCTCCACGTCTCAAGAGGGCCAGAAGCTTTCCGCAGTCCCAAGGTGGCAACTTTTCCACTTTGATTTTGCAGTTCTTCGATCGCTTGAAGCTGTTTTGGATGCCGGCGAAACACCAGCCGGATTTCATCTACCTGCGGCACGTCCCCTTGCGAAAGGTGCACTTCTTCACCGTGATCCAGCTGATCTGCCTCGTCCTGCTCTGGGCCATCAAGGTGTCCCGTGCCGCCATCGTCTTTCCCATGATGGTAAGAGGCGGTGCCGCTCGGCAGAGGGATGTTTGCCGCGTTGGAGTGAGATGTAGCACCACCTCTGGCCTCACCTCATCTTCCCTCTTATTCGTGCAGGTTTTGGCTCTTGTATTTGTCCGGAAAGCCATGGATTTCTGCTTCTCAAAGCGAGAGCTCAGCTTCCTGGATGACCTTATGCCAGAGAGCAAGAAGAAGAAGTTGGACGGTGCCAAAAACGAAGCCAATGAAGAAGAGGTAACGCTTGCTGGGCGCTCGGGGCTGGAAATCTCCCTCGGGCTGTGAGATTGCCTGTTTCTAGCACAGCTTGTCTTTACATGTTGGGGCAAGATCAGAACTCAAGGGAAACAGATACTAATAGCCTGGATCCCACATCTTAACCTTTTTTTTCCCTGAATGAGCAGTGAGCTTAACACTTGAATAGAGGTATAATTTTTTAAATGAGTCATTTATAATAACAGATGATGATGATGATGATGGAAAGATTGGCTCGTAACAGTGTTTTTAACCCCCCCCCCAAAAAAAAATTCAGAGTGAAAGGTCTTTACCCTGCTGCGCTAATAGCTAAAGGTGCCACGAGTCAGAAGGAGAGGGCAGCATGCAATGTTTTTGCTGGGTGTTCAGTTTATTTCCACTTGGATCCAAGACAGAGAACTTGATTTGTCCCTTTTTTCCGTCAGGAGTCCCCGAAAATGATGGAAGCTGCTGCTGCTGCCGGTTCAGTTCTGCTGAAACTGGGCAAGACCAGCAACTTGGATATCCCAAAGCAAAGCAGGGACAGGTAAAGCCCCACCAAGTGCCAGGACCCCCGGCAAGATTAGTTGGAAGGTGTTTGGCACAATTTTTTCCACTTGCATCTTTCTTGAGCGTCCCATAGAAAGCAGCAGTCAGCTTGGTGGGAAAATCACATCTACGGGCAGGGCTGCAGGAGGGGATCGCAGGGCTCTGCCTCCAAGCAGAGTGGCTGCACAACTCCCATCTGACCCCAAAAAGTTGCATCCTCAGTGACTTTAGGGTAGCTGGAGATCCTCATACGTAAAAACGAGGAGTTGCAGGCATGATCTGTACCAGCAGTGGCTTAGAGCCCACTCCAGGGCTAAACGCCCGCAAGAGCCTTTGCACAGAGCTGTAGCTCTGCAGTTCTCAGGCTTGCCTCGCAAAACTCCTCATCCAGCAAAACCTCCCGTGCTTATGCTGAGCTTGGATTCTCGGGGCGCCGCTGTTCCTCTTGCTGATGCTAACGCACTTGGTGGCATCAGTTCCCATAGTCACGGATTGCTCTGTAAAATATTTATTGCAGGACTGATCCTTGCGAGATTAATATCTCAGAGGAAGTGTTGAAAACGAGCGTGTGGAAGGCTCTCACTATGAACACAGAAACAGTCTGAATCCGGGGAGGAAAGAGGTAAAGGATTGCATGTGAACGTGACCGTGCTCCTCTGCAAGCGACGGCGCATGCCTACAGTTTTCCCGTGCTTCGGCAGGCAGTACCGAGCAAACGGCCCGTCCCTGGGAACAGGCAGCGAGGACCGTGGCATGCAAACCAGCTCGTCACTGCCAGGGTGGTCCCACGAACAGGGTTGAACCAGCAGCAGCCGGCAGGTCTTCCACTGATGGTGCTCTCCCTCTTTTTGTCTTTTTTCCCCCCAGTTTTGCTATTTAGGAGCCTCGGCTTTGAAGGGGAGGAGTGAGAACGTGACTCAGGGACGTGCCAACGCAGAGACGGGGAGATACCGCTGTTTTCCAGTTGGAGGATTCCCATTAAAGCCATGTCGATGTTTTCAGTTCTCCTTGGTGTGCTTCAGGCATTCGGTATCTCTAGACCAGCAAACTGAGGTGTACGTGCCAGTCAATGGGAGTTCGGTGTCGTGAAGTTCCCGTGTGTACGTGCGTGTGGTGGTGTGGGTTTGTAGTGGTAGAGGGACTGCTGCCGCTTTATCATTCAGTGCTGTTTTCCTTCCTTTTACCTCCCTGGCACTCTGTAGTTTTTTCTTCTCCCCTGTCCTTGCAAAGTCTCTTCTCTCCCAGGGTGGGATGAGCCGGGAGGAAAGCGGCAAGATGCCTTTTCCTTCTCCCTTCCCCTGCCGCTATGCAGGAAGAAGCTGTGAAGCAGAGATGGCTCTCGTGCTCTCTTGAGGTTTTGGGGCGGGGGGTCGTTGGGCTGTGGTGTCACCTCAGGCAGATGCGGTCGAGTCGGCTGGCCGTGGAGCCTGGGAGGAGAGGACAAGCCAGAAGAAAAGGTCCCCTTGCAGCCCTGCATCTTGCTGTGGGCTCAGCACGTGCTCCAGGCTCTCGGCATCTGCAACTGGTGCCTTGTGCCCAGCTGGGACGGGTGCACGAGCCCTCCTGCCATCGGCTTGTCCCATCCTCTGCGGGAGCCTGTTCGTGCATGAAGCCAACCCCAAATGCCAAGGGCAAGTTGTTGCTCCTTGCAAACAGGTGGGGAAAAGAAACTACAGAATTGCTCTGTAAGGAAGAAAGGGGTACATCCCCAAGCAGGGCCAAAATCAGACGGCTTTTACGGGATGGGGTTTTGCAAGCTGTAGGTTGACTTTTGCCAGCGTGGCATGGTGACTGTCGGAGGGGACAGCTGCTGTCCTGCAGCGCCGCGGGAGCGGTTCCTGAGAAAAGGGAGGCGGAAGCAGCTGAAGGAGTTGAAGCCTTAGGCCGCAAGAGCTGAGCAGCTCCGGGTATTCCAAAGTATTTTTCCAACTGTGTCCCCGCCTGGCCAGGGAAGTCAGTGGAGGAGGTGGTGCGTCTGGCTCCCTCTGTATAGTGTGGTGGAGGTGAGGAAAGGATTAAGGAAGAGAGAGGTCAGAGGAAGGAGGAGGGGAGTGTGTGTGGGGCTGTGCTGAGGGTGGGGTTTGGAGTAAGTGGAGGGAGAGGCTGGGGAAGAGCCCCAGGCCGGAGCTGGAAGCCAAGGGAAGGTGATGTCCCTCTGGGAGAATTAAGGGCTCGGCCTCGGGGTTGGACCTGGGGATGGGGTGCTGGGTGGTACAGGTATAATTGGGGGTCATGAGTGGGGGTAGGGGTCCCTCTCCGGAGGCAGCCAGCTCGAGCTGTCACCCGAGAACTCCTCAAAGAGGGATGGGAAACCTTCCCTGGGACTCTGCCTTCTCAGCGGGATCCCAGGGTCGGCCCCTGTTAGGGTGGCCGGCGTGGGTAAATCCCTAAGAGTGGTGAAGGTGCCTTCCGAGTGCCGCTTGGTGTTGGAGGCGAAGCTTTGGGTGCTTTGGGATTCGTACGACTGCCATCTGCTCAGGAGGGAAGGATGGGGGGAGAAAAGGTGGTTTAATGCACGTGGTGGCATCTGGCAGCCTCCCTGCAGGAGGTGGCCAGGGCAGGGGCTGTGTCCTGCAAAGTACTTCACTGTGTGGAGCATCCTCCAGAAAAGCCGTAATAAATCCATAGAAATAATTTTCGGTTTCAGGGGGTCTGCCAAGCCCGGCCAGGCTTGTTCCTGACATCAGGTATATGCACTATCCCGTTCCATATCATTTGCCCGACGTCTTGCTCGGCTGCGGTGGGTTCGTGCCTCCGCCCTGGTCCCTGCTTGCTGCTCCTGGGAGGGAGCGTGGTGCTGCCCCGAGGTTTTGCTCAACCTCCTCCAGCTCCAGGATGGAGAGCTGATGTTGAGGTTCACGGCAGAAGGTCCCCAAAGGCTTTTCCTGCCACGCAGCCACCAGCGTGGAGTGGGGCTCAGCACCGTGCCCGAAGCATGGCCCCCTCCTGACTCTGCCCCGCCACGTCCCCGTGCAGCCCGTCTCTGGGCTGAGACAGCCGAGAAATCCTAGGGGGGACATGGCAATGTCCCTGCGTGGGCTGGTAGAGAGCCAGAAGGGAGCTCGTCTGGACAAATACAGAAGAACGAGGCACATTGTAATAGTGAGGCTGCCCAATCGTCACCCTTTATTTGCTGAAAACCAGACTGCTGGGTGCCTGTCAGCAAGCACTCATTACTCTGGTTTGATTTCTTCAGAGATTGGTAGTACAGAAGGGAGGAAAAGGCACTCACCTTCTGCAAAGAGAACCGTTCCCCGAAAAGCCGGACCTTCCTCCTTTGCTCCAGTGATTTCCGATTTCAGTTTTACAAGCAATTACTGCTTTCAGCCTCCCAACAAAAGCAGCTTCGAAGCAGCCAACCGGAGCTTTGTGCTTAGGAAATAGTGCTAAGCGGAACAACTCTGGCTGCTCCAAAACTCCAAAGTGAGCGATGCAAAGCTCGGCATCCCCTTGCCCAGCCCAGTTTTGACAATATGATGTTTTGCAGGCACCTGTCAGCAGCGGAGAAGGACGGAGAGGGAAGGCAAAGCGTTTGCAAGTGCTGGTGCCCATGCTGGGATGGGATAAACTGCTTTCCGGAGGCTTCTCCCCTTCCTGCTCCATCCCATCCCAAGGCCACAGGTCCGCAACCCCACAGCTCTACGAAACCCTTAACTCCTCCAGCAATTTCCTCAACAAAATAAGCGCTCCGAGTCCATTTGAGTGGCCTAACCGGGACCGAGTGAGTTCTGAGCGGGGCCCTTTCCTTCGGTGGCATCTCCGTGCAAGGCTTGCCGCGATTTCAAGGATGCTGCAACAGAAGGGCGATGGGACGCTGAGAGCATCTTGCCGCAGAGCCGGAGGTGCTCACTTGTCCTGTTTCCTCCTATGTTTCCTCCTAATGTGTATTTTGCCCCGTAAGGCGTATTTTCCCCAAGGCTTTGCACCTCACTCGTATTTTGGCAGCTTGTGCTTTTAAATACACCCAAACGCTGCTTATGCCTTTTGGCCCAGCAGGATGCAGCATTTACACCCCTTTTCTCTATTCCGGCTAGTTTTTGCTCAAAGCAGAGCTGGTTTCTCGCCATCCACTAAGTTTTCCAAGCGGGAAGAGTCCTGGGGTGCGTGGCTTTAAATAACTGCCTGGATACGCATCACCGATTGTGATGCCATAAACGGTCACTTGTTGTGTCTCTGGAGTTGGTGCACACTGGGTGCCACTGAGCTCCTCTCGGTGAGAGCTGTCCAGGTGTCCCGGGGGACTCTGGCCCCCTGATTGATCTGGAGGTTCAATTATCCCCGCAAACCGGTGACCGACATGAGGATGAACCAGAACGGGGCTTACAAAATGACACTTCTGGAAGAGTTACAGGTAGCACAGCCGAAGGGCTGAGCATCCCCCAAACAGGGGGAAAACTCTCCCCGAAATCCCATTGGCATTTCCCTGGAGGGCAGAAGGATGGGCAGGGGGAGATGCTTTGCACTGGGGAGGGCTGCCAGGGGCAGGTTTAACGTCCCTGGTCGCAGCACGGAGGCAAAACGGTGTCTAAGAGAGAAGGAGACTTGCCGGCAGGACGCAAGGGAGCTCTAGACGCCCAGCCCCAACTTTTACCTTCTTCTCATTGCTAAACAGAGGCATGACGAGGAGGCACTGATTGACCAGGGGAGAAGGAGCAACGGTGCCAAGATTCACTATGAGAAGGAGGAGTTGGAAGGTGAGTCTCTGCTGAGATGCTGGTAGAGGGGCCACCAGCCCAGCGCCTTTTCCCGTTGCACACAGTCCCTACAACGTCCCTCACTCGGTGTGACATCATGTGCAGCAAAACGTGCCATGCTTCTTAATAAAGCAGCACAGTTATTTTCACGTGTTTTAATATTACGGCTTTTCAACAGAGGGAAAAAGCCCCCGCGGAGGTCACGGTGTGAGCTTTAGCCATGGGGCTGGATAATTCACGGCTTGTTTACTCGCAGAGGCTGCTCCTGGCTTGGAGAGGTCTGGAGAATAATTGGACAGCTGCAGGCGCGAGGCTGTGCTTTTCTTCTTTTCTTCTGGAGTTCCTTATCATGGGACTGATTGGATCTTCTCTTGTCGCCTTGTGCCATACAAAGATTTTAAAAAGAATTCCCTTCTGTCACTGCTTAATGAGCAAGGCTGAGTGTTGGCCAGCCCAAGCTGGAATTTGAGAAGAGGTTGGATGCTTTCAGGGCACTTTTGGGGGAGCCATCACTTGTTGCTCTGTTGTTGCAAAGTTTGAGTAAAACAGGCTTGGAAAAAAGGAGAGGTCTGTGACATTCAGGGATCCAGTGAAAACAAAATTGGTGTTTCCTCCTGGGATGGCTGCACTGATTTAACCGTGGCATCTGTGTCATCCATCTCCCCAATATCGTGAGCGATGCAAATGCTGCTTTTTTGCAGGCCACCGGACCCTGTACGCCGGCGTGCAGATGCCGCTGGTGGGGCAATGCCACCGGCATCACCGACCCCACAAGCAGAAGCATTGGGAACAGGAGGAGGACTGTGCCCCGACGGAGCGGGGCTACCACTGTAAGTCCCGCCACCACGTTCACTAAACTCCTTGGGGCTACATGGGCGCTGGGGTCTTCTGCAAGCAGGTCCATGTGGCTAGTTTGAGTGACTTGCTGTTCTTCCGAGGGAAAGTGGCATTATTTAACAAGACCCTCTTTTTCAAAACTTTCATCATTTTTTTTTGAGGTAGTTAAATGTATAATGGATTTAGGCTCGTCTTCCTCAGCGGGATGCCTGCTTTAAAAATGGAAATGTGGGGAAGGAAAGCTGGCCATCCTTGTGCAGGGGTGGAATAGATGCTTCTCCTTCTCCGTGGCTCTGTGCAAGCCCCAACAGAGCCAGGGGAGAGGGGCCGGCCCAATATTTGTGGCTGAACTGGTGCTGATCTGATGCCCGCTTTGCACGTGAGCATGATGGGCCATATTCGAGCGTGGTAACGGGACGGGTCTCTGTGTTCTGCCCCCAGGCACCCCGTCCCAGCGGGTGCAGTTCATCCTCAGGACCAAGGAGGACGAGCAGCATGTCCCTCACGCCTTGTTCACCGAGCTGGATGAGATCTGCGTGAAAGAGGGCGAAGATGCCGAGTGGAAGGAAACGGCAAGGTAAATCCCTGCTGCTGGCTGCGGTGGGAGAGGAGTTCCTGTGCGCCGGCAGAGCCCGCGGGCTCTGTTTTCCACTCCTCAGGACGCGAAGCTTTTGCAGCTGCAGGTGCCGATGGGAGGAGCCGTCTCCCCTTGCTACCTGTAGCTCTGTTAAAGGGGTTGGAGAGCTGGGGCTGTTTCCTTGCAATGGGGCTGACCACACCTGATGTCCGCAGGTGGCTGAAGTTTGAGGAGGATGTGGAAGACGGCGGCGAGCGCTGGAGCAAGCCCTATGTGGCCACGCTGTCCTTGCACAGCCTCTTTGAGCTGAGGAGCTGCATCATCAATGGCACGGTGCTGCTGGACATTAGTGCCAACAGCATCGAAGAGATCGCAGGTACTGTGGGTGCCGCGTCCCTCCGGGAACGGCCGAGCTTGGCTCGCCGCTGTGCCCTTCCTTCCTAGATCAAACCCTGCCTCATTTTCCTGTGCCATGCCCAGATCTGATCGTGGGCCAGCAAGAACAGCTCACGGAGTTTGACGAGCGCACGCGGGCAAAAATTCAAGAAGTTCTTTTGAAGAAGCACCACCATCAGAACGAGAAGAAAAGAAACAGCCTTCTCCCCATCGTCCGCTCGTTTACTGATGTGAGCAAGAAGCGGTTGGACCTGCACCTCCTCGACAAGCCAGGTGAGGGTTCCTGCAGGGCTTTGGCACCCGGTGAAGGTTTCTGCAGGGCTTTGGCAGCAGATGAGGGTTTCTGCAGGGCTTTGGCCCCATTAGGTTTGTCCTAGCAAAGGAGAAGCATCCCAATTGCTCCTTGTCCGTCTTTCTGAGTGTCTTTCTTTTTTCTACCAGCTCAAACACTTACCCCTCATCCTTCTCCCACCACTGTGGAAGCTAAAAATGGGGTGAACCATGAGACCAGCACAGCGGATTTAAGCAAGGTGAGACACTCATAGCTTTCTTAGGCCTTCAGGGCCGAATTTGCTGTTGCAACCTTGGCTGCAGAGGGAGCTGCAGGGTGCTGTGGGCTTTGCTTTTGGGGTAATTGCCTGAAAATGGCTTGTCGTGCCCAGGCGGAGCTGCACTTCATGAAGAAAATTCCCAGCGGGGCTGAAGCGTCCAACGTGCTCGTAGGAGAGCTGGATTTCCTTCGCCAGCCCATCGTGGCATTTGTCCGCCTGACCCCGGCTGTCCTCCTCTCGGGCATGACGGAAGTTCCCATCCCAACAAGGTCTGAACGAGAAGCACAAAGTTTTTATTTCAACCCCCCCCAACAAAACATCAGATGGCATGCATCAGTTTGGCATCCCAAGGGAACAAGGCCAGCGGGAGCCAGCACGTTTCTGCCAGCCACGTCTCCTTGCCTTCATTTCCCCCTTCCCTGCTGTAGCTTTTAAACCCATTGGCCAACGTGAATGAGAGTTGGCCCCAAAATGAAATTTGCGATGGGTTTTGATGAATTTCCAATTCATCACCGGAGTCGGTGAGCCTCCGTGTCCCCTCTCGAGCCGTGCTCTGGGCTGGGAGCTGCCAGGGATTTCCTTGGGTGCTCTTTGAGCCATGACACGTTCGTCTCTCTCCTTTTGTTTGTCTTGCCCAGGTTCCTGTTTGTTTTGCTTGGACCAGAAGGAAAAGCCCATCAGTACCATGAGATCGGCAGGTCCATGGCTACTATCATGACGGATGAGGTGCGACGTGAGAAGGGATATCTCTGGGTCATTTTTGGCTTTCTTCACCTCTCCCTGTCTCTGTAGTAGTGAGCAAGAGCGTTTGCTGTCCCCGCTGCCGGCAGCTCTCCAAATAGCCCACCCTTCGTTCGCACCCCAAAGCAAACACGCACGTTTGCATCCCCCCACATCCTGGAGGCTGAAATCCCACCCGGGGTGCATCCTGCACCTCGTCCTTCTCCCCGGGGTCCCCAGCACGCTGTCCCCAGTGGTGGCATTGCCAGGGCCAGTAAAACTTGTCCTCTTTAAGCAACAGGCTGCGGTGTGCCATGGGGGATGGGGGGCCTCGTGGAGGAGAGGATTACAAGGAACACGATGGACAGATTTTTCCTTTTGGGGGAATACTTCCTGCCATTGCCAGCAGGAAATTTGGGGGAAATTATCTTGCGTTTAGCCAAGTGCTTATTGCACTGCTTAGGGCATGCGAGATGGGTTGTCCTCTGAGCAGGTTGTCTCCTACGGGCAGGTTTTCCATGACGTCGCCTATAAAGCCAAGAACCGGGCTGACCTCGTGGCCGGCATCGATGAGTTTCTGGATCAGGTCACGGTCTTGCCGCCTGGAGAGTGGGATCCATCGATCCGAATCGAGCCCCCGAAAAACGTCCCTTCGCAGGTGGGTGCTGCGGTGGAGGGAGGTGCGAGGGGGACGGGCAGGACAGCAGGCAGCTGGGGATGCTGTTCAGGGGTCCAGATTCACAAGGTCCCTGTTTGACACAGTCACATGGCCAGACCAGAAGCAAAACAAGCCAGTGGTTACAAATAGCTGTCTTTCTTATTTCCATTTGAACAGGAAAAAAGGAAGATGCCAGGAGCTCTCGATGACAGTGCTTCTGACAGTGAGCCGGAGAAGCACAGCGGTCCTGAACTGGAGCGGACGGGAAGGTGCGAGCTTTGATAGTTTGGGGTGTTTTTTTCTGCTTGCCTCCCAAATCTGAGCATGCACCTTGCCTTTGAGCAGGTTTTTGGGGTTTTTTGGTTCAGTGAAGGGGCTCCACATGCCCAGCTGGGTCCCTGGGCTGGGCAGGTGGGAGATGTGGGCAGCTGGGCTCAGCCACAGCATCATTGCACACAGGTCTTCTTGATTTGGGGTGGAAGCAGATGTGCAAATACCTCCAGGTAGAGCTCTGCTGCTTCTCAGAGCAAGGGAGTGTTGCAATAAGAGGGGATGGGCTCTCAGGTTAGGTCTTGTTTTTTCTTTTTTCTTCTTTTTATTTTTGTTGTTGGAGGGCATTTTGGCGTGCCTCAGTTTCTAGTGGGTGTAAAAAGGGAGAAGGAGACGGCTTCTTTTCAGCACTGAAAATTACTCCATGCTTGTGATTGCCCTTCTGCAGCCAAGAAAAGTCCATGTGGTCTTGCAGGAGAACAGTCTCTATTTTGTCCTTCTTCCAGGCTCTTTGGAGGTTTGATCCTGGATGTGAAGCGAAAAGCCCCGTGGTTCTGGAGCGACTTTCGGGATGGTCTGAGGCTGCAGTGTCTGGCGTCCTTCCTCTTCCTCTACTGTGCCTGCATGTCCCCTGTCATCACCTTCGGGGGACTGCTGGGGGAGGCGACCGATGGCCACATAGTGAGCAGCTCTCTCTGTTGGGTGGCACGGGGGAGGATAAAACTCATGCAAAAGTCCTTGCTGCAGTGAGTTTGCTCTGGGTTTTTTTTCCCCCTAATGCTTTCTGTACTCACTGCTGCCTCTCTTCCCCGGACAGAGTGCCATGGAGTCGCTGCTGGGCGCCTCCATGACCGGCGTGGTGTTTTCCCTCTTTGCTGGCCAACCTCTCACCATCCTCGGCAGCACCGGACCCGTGCTCGTCTTTGAGAAGATCCTCTACAAATTCTGCAAGTAAGGCTGGTTGCTGCGGCCGGGTGCTGTGAGAGCCTTCAGAAGGCAGCGGGGATGGAGAAAAGATGTTTGTCTTTCATTTCTCTCAGCGGCAGTTGTTCGATTGAAGTTGTCTTGTGTGTCACAGATGCTGCACGCTGCTGCTTTAGTACGTGATGGTGCGAGAGCCCTGGCTCTCTGAAGGACGGATGGGGTCATTTGGGGGTTTTAGGCTTAAAGCGAAGCAGCTGGAGGAGGAGAAACCACAAGGATGTGGATGCCCAAGATGGGCTGCACAAGGAAGAGGAGACAAATCACTCTGGTTTGGGAATGGGGGAAGATTTGCTTCCCTCTGAGTACAAAACAAGGCACTTTTTAGCCTGATTGTTGCTGGAAGTGGAAATACAGTTTGCTCAAGTAGCCAAATAGTCTACTGCTGAAATGTTGTGAGTTTGGATGATTTCATTGAAAAAGTAGGAGTTTTTCATGTGAAATGGGTATTTTCCATGACAGTCCTTCTGCTGTGATGACTTCGATGTGAGATGAACCACCCTTATTGCAATTTAAATTTATCATTAAGCCCCAGCTTGGAGCCTCTTGCTGGCCTTTCCACCCTTGGTTTTATTTTGGTTTCCCAGGGAGTACACGCTCTCCTATCTCTCTCTGCGGGCATGCATCGGGCTGTGGACCGCCTTCTTCTGCATCGTGCTGGTGGCCACCGACGCCAGCTCTTTGGTGTGCTACATCACCCGCTTCACCGAAGAAGCCTTCGCCTCCCTCATCTGCCTCATCTTCATCTACGAGGCTCTAGAGAAGCTGAGTCACCTGCGGGAGACCTACCCTGTGCACATGCACAGCCAGCTCGACTTCCTCACCATCGACTAGTGGGTTTTTTCCTCCTAAAACGCCCCTGCCCCTTGGCAGGAGCTCAGGGCTGCACCTGCATCGCCTCTCCCTTACCCGTGTCTTGGCTTCTCTCCTCCCAGCTGTAAGTGTGAGGCACCGACGCATCCCAGCAATGAAACCCTGCGTTTCTGGGAGAGCAACAAGATCAACGTGTCTGGCATCGCCTGGGAAAACCTCACGGTGACCGTAAGTGCCCCGAGCCACTGCTTCCTCGTGCCGCGGCCACGGGGCCCAGGGGCATTCGCGTGGTGCACAAGTCGGAGCCCTTCAGGTGGTGATGGGCTTCCAGCTGTGCTAGTGCTGCTCTGAAAAGTCATTGCTTAAATCTAATGGGTGGTTTTAACCCGCTTGGTCCTGGGAAGGAGAGTCCACCTTGTCCAGTCCACCTTGTGCCCAACATCGTGGGTAATAACTGTCCGCCTCCTCAACGCGGTGGCAGGACAATATTTCTGACCGGCAGCAGAAATAACCCCCTCGTTATGCGAGGTTTCCTTGCCGCACGTGCACTGCCTTTGTGTCCTGATGCTCTGTTTCTCCAGGAATGTCGGTATTTGCACGGAGAGTTTCAAGGACCTGCCTGTGGACCCAATGGCCCCTACACGCCTGACGTCCTCTTCTGGTGCTGCATCCTCTTCTTCTCCACCTTTGTGCTGTCGAGCTTACTGAAGAAGTTTAAGACCAGCCGATACTTCCCAACCAGAGTAGGTAGAAGACGGTGGCCAGCAGCAGTCTCCACGCTCATTTCCCAAAATGGCTTTCCTGGAGCACTAAGCAGTATTTGCCACCACTCGGTCGAGCTGGGAAACGTTGACCTTGAAGGCCAAGCTCTCCATCAGCGTGGACGTCCCTCACTCATTTCCATGAGCGCAAAAGGATCGTAGCATTTCCCACCTGCCTGGCGACCTGTCCTGGAGCCATCTCTTGCTCAGGCAGTGGGAAATCAGGTCTTCCACAGTTACTTTTTTTCACCTTCTGTGCATTATGTGCTCAAGGGGAAGGCTGATTCAGCTGAGGAGCTGCCATAGCAAACGACACTATTTCTTCCTTTTGAGGAACAAATGATGCCTCAGTGCCTTATTCCCGTTTTAGCTGTGAGCGTGGCTGTCGTGGCAGACATCTGCTTCCTTCTTTTGTAATTTTATTTTTTTTTTTAAGGTTTCAATTAAGACAACCCTTTTCCACCTAATTAAACATTTTGTATTGCCTGGCACCAGATCTCACAGGCACAAACACAGCAACGGTATCTAACCAAGGGATTTGGCTGCATGTCCTCAGCATGGAGGGGTTTTGTTAACCGGTCTTAATGGTGTTGACGTCCCTCACTTTTCCATGTCATGTTGTGGCCCCCTTTGCGACGCCCCCTTCAGCTCTGGTTTCTTGCCCCAGGTACGGTCCACAGTAAGCGACTTTGCTGTTTTCCTCACCATCGTCGTCATGGTGCTCATGGACTTCATGATTGGGATCCCATCACCGAAGCTCCACGTCCCCCATATGTTCAAGGTAACGGGGTGTTTTGGCAGGGAGCTGGTTTCAGCCCTTGGGGATGCCACAAGGTGATGCCGGGGCAGGACAGGGCTGAGTCCGGAGGAGATGCTGGTGGTGCGACCATCTCCTCTTCTGCCTCCAAGCGCATCGTTTCCTTCGGGAAAGGAGAAGACAGCCCCAAAACTAGACACCTCCAGGAGAAGTATCTGTAGGTGCTTGCAAAGAGGGCAGCGGCAGTGCTGAACCCCAGGGTGACGTGAAGCCAGGGCTGGGAGCTGCTCTGACATGGGAATGGAGGGGAAAAGCAAAGCCAGTGAGGTGGCTGGGCTGGGAGATGATGCTGATGTGTGTGCTTTGTTGCAGCCTACCAGAGACGACCGCGGGTGGTTCATCAACCCCGTAGGACCCAACCCTTGGTGGACGGTGTTGGCTGCGCTCATCCCAGCTCTGCTCTGCACCATCTTGATCTTCATGGACCAGCAGATCACTGCTGTTATTGTGAACAGGAAGGAGCACAGGCTGAAGGTAAGGGGCTGCAAGAGATGAGCCCATCCCCAACCCACTCCGGGCTGCAGGCACGGGGAGAAGCTCCTATTCCAAATGCTTTGGGAAGGCATTGGTTTGGGAAAACGTCAGGCTGCGTGGCAGGATGCTCTCCTGCATTAATGATGACACAGGGAGCAAACGACAGGGAGTTCAGATGAGCAGCCTTTCAGAGGAGCAAATTAATCTTGGAGCAATAGAGAAGCGTGGTTTTGTTTTAAAATGTCAGCAGTGGATGGGGGATCGAATTGTGTTGACGCGCTGCCAGGGATAACTCAGAGTCACATCCTACTTGCAAGTGGTGGAAATTTCTTTATGAAGGAAAAAACCCGGTCTTTTTTTTTCTTTTGAGAAGTAGCTATCGCACAACCAAATCCACTTTGTCTGAACTCCTGCCACCTTTTCATGCAAGGGGCTTGCACAAAGAGCAGATACCTCCTTATTTGTTTCCGAGGCGTGTTTTAAATTCTCAAGAAGTTGACTTGCGCTCTAGCGGGGTTTGAGCCTGACTTGCGACGTTGTCCTTGCTCTTGTGCTGTGGGACGCTCATCTCCTTGTTTTGCTTCCCGCAGAAAGGATGTGGGTACCACCTGGACCTTTTCATGGTGGCCGTGATGCTCGGGGTGTGCTCCGTGATGGGGCTGCCCTGGTTTGTGGCTGCCACCGTCCTGTCCATCACCCACGTGAATAGCCTCAAAGTCGAGTCTGAGTGCGCAGCTCCAGGAGAACAACCCAAGTTTCTGGGGATACGAGAGCAGAGAGTCACTGGCTCCATGATCTTTGTGCTCATGGGCTGCTCTGTCTTCTTCACTTCTGTGTTAAAGGTAAGAGGAAAATGCAAAACACCCAACAGCCACGAGCTTTTTGGAGGTTACCCAAAACCAGTCCCCTCTCTCCAGGCCCGAGCAGCTGTGGAGTGGAGGAGGAGGTGATCCCAAACCTTGGGGCTTGACCCACAGTGGGAAGCAGCCTCCTCGCTTATGCTTTCCAGCCGTTCAGCACGTTATCGATGGCAATTTGCTCCCCCAAATGCCTCAGCACAGCCGTTCCAGTAGCTAAACACACTGAAATCATGTCCATGGGCTTCCTTGCGTGTTCCTCCCACAAGATAATCTCCTCGCTAGGCTAAAAGGAGGCACGTCGCTTTTGCTTGTTGCTACAAGAATAAGGAGAAAGGTTTTTCTACCGTCACAGAACGTGGCATATGGTAGCATGGTCGCCTGTTTTCCTCCAACCTTTCTGGAAGATAGGATTCTGCTGATGAAAGATAACTCCAACGTTCAGCCTAAAGCAGAGCGTTAGCTCACTTGCAGGCACAAAAGCTCTGCTGGTTAAAATCCGACACGTCTCTAACCCTGTGGAAACTGGAAAGCTGTAGGCAATTTGAGGCAGTGCCTGTAGAAGAGAGTGGTACTACTGAAAATGCAATTTAAAAAAATAAATGATTGCATTCTTTCTTTCAGTTTATACCAATGCCTGTGCTTTACGGCGTCTTTCTCTACATGGGCGTGTCGTCGCTCGGAGAAATTCAGGTACGGACTTTTTTACAGCGTGCAGCATGTCCGCTGCCTGGTATTTCATCTCCGTAGAAGCAGGAAAAAAGCAGCGGCATGGGAAAAAAACCTCTCAGAAAGCAAGCAATGAAAATATTTTGTGTACGAAAAAGATTGGAGGAGGCACAGGAGGTCTATAGGGCTGGGAGGACCGGGCAAGTTGAGCGCTCCCTGTTTAAACACAGGTTAGGGCAGGCCAGTGTTTGGTTAGGTGAAAATGGGGGAGTTGAGTGCACAGGGAAGGCAATTTCTACCACTGGTGGAAATCCTTGCTGGGGGATTCAGTGGGCCAAGACAAGCTAATCATAGAATAACGTGGCATAATTGCACTTGGGTGGGCAGCTCTCACGGGCAAGCTGGTTTCTAGCTGGAGCGAAGGGAAAATGGGTGCTGCTCCCAGGAGGAGCATAGTGGGATCCACGGTTTCTCATGGCGAGCGAGATCCTGAAAACTCCCTCCACGTCTCAAGAGGGCCAGAAGCTTTCCGCAGTCCCAAGGTGGCAACTTTTCCACTTTGATTTTGCAGTTCTTCGATCGCTTGAAGCTGTTTTGGATGCCGGCGAAACACCAGCCGGATTTCATCTACCTGCGGCACGTCCCCTTGCGAAAGGTGCACTTCTTCACCGTGATCCAGCTGATCTGCCTCGTCCTGCTCTGGGCCATCAAGGTGTCCCGTGCCGCCATCGTCTTTCCCATGATGGTAAGAGGCGGTGCCGCTCGGCAGAGGGATGTTTGCCGCGTTGGAGTGAGATGTAGCACCACCTCTGGCCTCACCTCATCTTCCCTCTTATTCGTGCAGGTTTTGGCTCTTGTATTTGTCCGGAAAGCCATGGATTTCTGCTTCTCAAAGCGAGAGCTCAGCTTCCTGGATGACCTTATGCCAGAGAGCAAGAAGAAGAAGTTGGACGGTGCCAAAAACGAAGCCAATGAAGAAGAGGTAACGCTTGCTGGGCGCTCGGGGCTGGAAATCTCCCTCGGGCTGTGAGATTGCCTGTTTCTAGCACAGCTTGTCTTTACATGTTGGGGCAAGATCAGAACTCAAGGGAAACAGATCCTAATAGCCTGGATCCCACATCTTAACCTTTTTTTTCCCTGAATGAGCAGTGAGCTTAACACTTGAATAGAGGTATAATTTTTTAAATGAGTCATTTATAATAACAGATGATGATGATGATGATGGAAAGATTGGCTCGTAACAGTGTTTTTAACCCCCCCCCCAAAAAAAAATTCAGAGTGAAAGGTCTTTACCCTGCTGTGCTAATAGCTAAAGGTGCCACGAGTCAGAAGGAGAGGGCAGCATGCAATGTTTTTGCTGGGTGTTCAGGTTTTTTCCACTTGGATCCAAGACAGAGAACTTGATTTGTCCCTTTTTTCCGTCAGGAGTCCCCGAAAATGATGGAAGCTGCTGCTGCTGCCGGTTCAGTTCTGCTGAAACTGGGCAAGACCAGCAACTTGGATATCCCAAAGCAAAGCAGGGACAGGTAAAGCCCCACCAAGTGCCAGGACCCCCGGCAAGATTAGTTGGAAGGTGTTTGGCACAATTTTTTCCACTTGCATCTTTCTTGAGCGTCCCATAGAAAGCAGCAGTCAGCTTGGTGGGAAAATCACATCTACGGGCAGGGCTGCAGGAGGGGATCGCAGGGCTCTGCCTCCAAGCAGAGTGGCTGCACAACTCCCATCTGACCCCAAAAAGTTGCATCCTCAGTGACTTTAGGGTAGCTGGAGATCCTCATACGTAAAAACGAGGAGTTGCAGGCATGATCTGTACCAGCAGTGGCTTAGAGCCCACTCCAGGGCTAAACGCCCGCAAGAGCCTTTGCACAGAGCTGTAGCTCTGCAGTTCTCAGGCTTGCCTCGCAAAACTCCTCATCCAGCAAAACCTCCCGTGCTTATGCTGAGCTTGGATTCTCGGGGCGCCGCTGTTCCTCTTGCTGATGCTAACGCACTTGGTGGCATCAGTTCCCATAGTCACGGATTGCTCTGTAAAATATTTATTGCAGGACTGATCCTTGCGAGATTAATATCTCAGAGGAAGTGTTGAAAACGAGCGTGTGGAAGGCTCTCACTATGAACACAGAAACAGTCTGAATCCGGGGAGGAAAGAGGTAAAGGATTGCATGTGAACGTGACCGTGCTCCTCTGCAAGCGACGGCGCATGCCTACAGTTTTCCCGTGCTTCGGCAGGCAGTACCGAGCAAACGGCCCGTCCCTGGGAACAGGCAGCGAGGACCGTGGCATGCAAACCAGCTCGTCACTGCCAGGGTGGTCCCACGAACAGGGTTGAACCAGCAGCAGCCGGCAGGTCTTCCACTGATGGTGCTCTCCCTCTTTTTGTCTTTTTTCCCCCCAGTTTTGCTATTTAGGAGCCTCGGCTTTGAAGGGGAGGAGTGAGAACGTGACTCAGGGACGTGCCAACGCAGAGACGGGGAGATACCGCTGTTTTCCAGTTGGAGGATTCCCATTAAAGCCATGTCGATGTTTTCAGTTCTCCTTGGTGTGCTTCAGGCATTCGGTATCTCTAGACCAGCAAACTGAGGTGTACGTGCCAGTCAATGGGAGTTCGGTGTCGTGAAGTTCCCGTGTGTACGTGCGTGTGGTGGTGTGGGTTTGTAGTGGTAGAGGGACTGCTGCCGCTTTATCATTCAGTGCTGTTTTCCTTCCTTTTACCTCCCTGGCACTCTGTAGTTTTTTCTTCTCCCCTGTCCTTGCAAAGTCTCTTCTCTCCCAGGGTGGGATGAGCCGGGAGGAAAGCGGCAAGATGCCTTTTCCTTCTCCCTTCCCCTGCCGCTATGCAGGAAGAAGCTGTGAAGCAGAGATGGCTCTCGTGCTCTCTTGAGGTTTTGGGGCGGGGGGTCGTTGGGCTGTGGTGTCACCTCAGGCAGATGCGGTCGAGTCGGCTGGCCGTGGAGCCTGGGAGGAGAGGACAAGCCAGAAGAAAAGGTCCCCTTGCAGCCCTGCATCTTGCTGTGGGCTCAGCACGTGCTCCAGGCTCTCGGCATCTGCAACTGGTGCCTTGTGCCCAGCTGGGACGGGTGCACGAGCCCTCCTGCCATCGGCTTGTCCCATCCTCTGCGGGAGCCTGTTCGTGCATGAAGCCAACCCCAAATGCCAAGGGCAAGTTGTTGCTCCTTGCAAACGGGGGGGGAAAAGAAACTACAGAATTGCTCTGTAAGGAAGAAAGGGGTACATCCCCAAGCAGGGCCAAAATCAGACGGCTTTTACGGGATGGGGTTTTGCAAGCTGTAGGTTGACTTTTGCCAGCGTGGCATGGTGACTGTCGGAGGGGACAGCTGCTGTCCTGCAGCGCCGCGGGAGCGGTTCCTGAGAAAAGGGAGGCGGAAGCAGCTGAAGGAGTTGAAGCCTTAGGCCGCAAGAGCTGAGCAGCTCCGGGTATTCCAAAGTATTTTTCCAACTGTGTCCCCGCCTGGCCAGGGAAGTCAGTGGAGGAGGTGGTGCGTCTGGCTCCCTCTGTATAGTGTGGTGGAGGTGAGGAAAGGATTAAGGAAGAGAGAGGTCAGAGGAAGGAGGAGGGGAGTGTGTGTGGGGCTGTGCTGAGGGTGGGGTTTGGAGTAAGTGGAGGGAGAGGCTGGGGAAGAGCCCCAGGCCGGAGCTGGAAGCCAAGGGAAGGTGATGTCCCTCTGGGAGAATTAAGGGCTCGGCCTCGGGGTTGGACCTGGGGATGGGGTGCTGGGTGGTACAGGTATAATTGGGGGTCATGAGTGGGGGTAGGGGTCCCTCTCCGGAGGCAGCCAGCTCGAGCTGTCACCCGAGAACTCCTCAAAGAGGGATGGGAAACCTTCCCTGGGACTCTGCCTTCTCAGCGGGATCCCAGGGTCGGCCCCTGTTAGGGTGGCCGGCGTGGGTAAATCCCTAAGAGTGGTGAAGGTGCCTTCCGAGTGCCGCTTGGTGTTGGAGGCGAAGCTTTGGGTGCTTTGGGATTCGTACGACTGCCATCTGCTCAGGAGGGAAGGATGGGGGGAGAAAAGGTGGTTTAATGCACGTGGTGGCATCTGGCAGCCTCCCTGCAGGAGGTGGCCAGGGCAGGGGCTGTGTCCTGCAAAGTACTTCACTGTGTGGAGCATCCTCCAGAAAAGCCGTAATAAATCCATAGAAATAATTTTCGGTTTCAGGGGGTCTGCCAAGCCCGGCCAGGCTTGTTCCTGACATCAGGTATATGCACTATCCCGTTCCATATCATTTGCCCGACGTCTTGCTCGGCTGCGGTGGGTTCGTGCCTCCGCCCTGGTCCCTGCTTGCTGCTCCTGGGAGGGAGCGTGGTGCTGCCCCGAGGTTTTGCTCAACCTCCTCCAGCTCCAGGATGGAGAGCTGATGTTGAGGTTCACGGCAGAAGGTCCCCAAAGGCTTTTCCTGCCACGCAGCCACCAGCGTGGAGTGGGGCTCAGCACCGTGCCCGAAGCATGGCCCCCTCCTGACTCTGCCCCGCCACGTCCCCGTGCAGCCCGTCTCTGGGCTGAGACAGCCGAGAAATCCTAGGGGGGACATGGCAATGTCCCTGCGTGGGCTGGTAGAGAGCCAGAAGGGAGCTCGTCTGGACAAATACAGAAGAACGAGGCACATTGTAATAGTGAGGCTGCCCAATCGTCACCCTTTATTTGCTGAAAACCAGACTGCTGGGTGCCTGTCAGCAAGCACTCATTACTCTGGTTTGATTTCTTCAGAGGTTGGTAGTACAGAAGGGAGGAAAAGGCACTCACCTTCTGCAAAGAGAACCGTTCCCCGAAAAGCCGGACCTTCCTCCTTTGCTCCAGTGATTTCCGATTTCAGTTTTACAAGCAATTACTGCTTTCAGCCTCCCAACAAAAGCAGCTTCGAAGCAGCCAACCGGAGCTTTGTGCTTAGGAAATAGTGCTAAGCGGAACAACTCTGGCTGCTCCAAAACTCCAAAGTGAGCGATGCAAAGCTCGGCATCCCCTTGCCCAGCCCAGTTTTGACAATATGATGTTTTGCAGGCACCTGTCAGCAGCGGAGAAGGACGGAGAGGGAAGGCAAAGCGTTTGCAAGTGCTGGTGCCCATGCTGGGATGGGATAAACTGCTTTCCGGAGGCTTCTCCCCTTCCTGCTCCATCCCATCCCAAGGCCACAGGTCCGCAACCCCACAGCTCTACGAAACCCTTAACTCCTCCAGCAATTTCCTCAACAAAATAAGCGCTCCGAGTCCATTTGAGTGGCCTAACCGGGACCGAGTGAGTTCTGAGCGGGGCCCTTTCCTTCGGTGGCATCTCCGTGCAAGGCTTGCCGCGATTTCAAGGATGCTGCAACAGAAGGGCGATGGGACGCTGAGAGCATCTTGCCGCAGAGCCGGAGGTGCTCACTTGTCCTGTTTCCTCCTATGTTTCCTCCTAATGTGTATTTTGCCCCGTAAGGCGTATTTTCCCCAAGGCTTTGCACCTCACTCGTATTTTGGCAGCTTGTGCTTTTAAATACACCCAAACGCTGCTTATGCCTTTTGGCCCAGCAGGATGCGGCATTTACACCCCTTTTCTCTATTCCGGCTAGTTTTTGCTCAAAGCAGAGCTGGTTTCTCGCCATCCACTAAGTTTTCCAAGCGGGAAGAGTCCTGGGGTGCGTGGCTTTAAATAACTGCCTGGATACGCATCACCGATTGTGATGCCATAAACGGTCACTTGTTGTGTCTCTGGAGTTGGTGCACACTGGGTGCCACTGAGCTCCTCTCGGTGAGAGCTGTCCAGGTGTCCCGGGGGACTCTGGCCCCCTGATTGATCTGGAGGTTCAATTATCCCCGCAAACCGGTGACCGACATGAGGATGAACCAGAACGGGGCTTACAAAATGACACTTCTGGAAGAGTTACAGGTAGCACAGCCGAAGGGCTGAGCATCCCCCAAACAGGGGGAAAACTCTCCCCGAAATCCCATTGGCATTTCCCTGGAGGGCAGAAGGATGGGCAGGGGGAGATGCTTTGCACTGGGGAGGGCTGCCAGGGGCAGGTTTAACGTCCCTGGTCGCAGCACGGAGGCAAAACGGTGTCTAAGAGAGAAGGAGACTTGCCGGCAGGACGCAAGGGAGCTCTAGACGCCCAGCCCCAACTTTTACCTTCTTCTCATTGCTAAACAGAGGCATGACGAGGAGGCACTGATTGACCAGGGGAGAAGGAGCAACGGTGCCAAGATTCACTATGAGAAGGAGGAGTTGGAAGGTGAGTCTCTGCTGAGATGCTGGTAGAGGGGCCACCAGCCCAGCGCCTTTTCCCGTTGCACACAGTCCCTACAACGTCCCTCACTCGGTGTGACATCATGTGCAGCAAAACGTGCCATGCTTCTTAATAAAGCAGCACAGTTATTTTCACGTGTTTTAATATTACGGCTTTTCAACAGAGGGAAAAAGCCCCCGCGGAGGTCACGGTGTGAGCTTTAGCCATGGGGCTGGATAATTCACGGCTTGTTTACTCGCAGAGGCTGCTCCTGGCTTGGAGAGGTCTGGAGAATAATTGGACAGCTGCAGGCGCGAGGCTGTGCTTTTCTTCTTTTCTTCTGGAGTTCCTTATCATGGGACTGATTGGATCTTCTCTTGTCGCCTTGTGCCATACAAAGATTTTAAAAAGAATTCCCTTCTGTCACTGCTTAATGAGCAAGGCTGAGTGTTGGCCAGCCCAAGCTGGAATTTGAGAAGAGGTTGGATGCTTTCAGGGCACTTTTGGGGGAGCCATCACTTGTTGCTCTGTTGTTGCAAAGTTTGAGTAAAACAGGCTTGGAAAAAAGGAGAGGTCTGTGACATTCAGGGATCCAGTGAAAACAAAATTGGTGTTTCCTCCTGGGATGGCTGCACTGATTTAACCGTGGCATCTGTGTCATCCATCTCCCCAATATCGTGAGCGATGCAAATGCTGCTTTTTTGCAGGCCACCGGACCCTGTACGCCGGCGTGCAGATGCCGCTGGTGGGGCAATGCCACCGGCATCACCGACCCCACAAGCAGAAGCATTGGGAACAGGAGGAGGACTGTGCCCCGACGGAGCGGGGCTACCACTGTAAGTCCCGCCACCATGTTCACTAAACTCCTTGGGGCTACATGGGCGCTGGGGTCTTCTGCAAGCAGGTCCATGTGGCTAGTTTGAGTGACTTGCTGTTCTTCCGAGGGAAAGTGGCATTATTTAACAAGACCCTCTTTTTCAAAACTTTCATCATTTTTTTTTGAGGTAGTTAAATGTATAATGGATTTAGGCTCGTCTTCCTCAGCGGGATGCCTGCTTTAAAAATGGAAATGTGGGGAAGGAAAGCTGGCCATCCTTGTGCAGGGGTGGAATAGATGCTTCTCCTTCTCCGTGGCTCTGTGCAAGCCCCAACAGAGCCAGGGGAGAGGGGCCGGCCCAATATTTGTGGCTGAACTGGTGCTGATCTGATGCCCGCTTTGCACGTGAGCATGATGGGCCATATTCGAGCGTGGTAACGGGACGGGTCTCTGTGTTCTGCCCCCAGGCACCCCGTCCCAGCGGGTGCAGTTCATCCTCAGGACCAAGGAGGACGAGCAGCATGTCCCTCACGCCTTGTTCACCGAGCTGGATGAGATCTGCGTGAAAGAGGGCGAAGATGCCGAGTGGAAGGAAACGGCAAGGTAAATCCCTGCTGCTGGCTGCGGTGGGAGAGGAGTTCCTGTGCGCCGGCAGAGCCCGCGGGCTCTGTTTTCCACTCCTCAGGACGCGAAGCTTTTGCAGCTGCAGGTGCCGATGGGAGGAGCCGTCTCCCCTTGCTACCTGTAGCTCTGTTAAAGGGGTTGGAGAGCTGGGGCTGTTTCCTTGCAATGGGGCTGACCACACCTGATGTCCGCAGGTGGCTGAAGTTTGAGGAGGATGTGGAAGACGGCGGCGAGCGCTGGAGCAAGCCCTATGTGGCCACGCTGTCCTTGCACAGCCTCTTTGAGCTGAGGAGCTGCATCATCAATGGCACGGTGCTGCTGGACATTAGTGCCAACAGCATCGAAGAGATCGCAGGTACTGTGGGTGCCGCGTCCCTCCGGGAACGGCCGAGCTTGGCTCGCCGCTGTGCCCTTCCTTCCTAGATCAAACCCTGCCTCATTTTCCTGTGCCATGCCCAGATCTGATCGTGGGCCAGCAAGAACAGCTCACGGAGTTTGACGAGCGCACGCGGGCAAAAATTCAAGAAGTTCTTTTGAAGAAGCACCACCATCAGAACGAGAAGAAAAGAAACAGCCTTCTCCCCATCGTCCGCTCGTTTACTGATGTGAGCAAGAAGCGGTTGGACCTGCACCTCCTCGACAAGCCAGGTGAGGGTTCCTGCAGGGCTTTGGCACCCGGTGAAGGTTTCTGCAGGGCTTTGGCAGCAGATGAGGGTTTCTGCAGGGCTTTGGCCCCATTAGGTTTGTCCTAGCAAAGGAGAAGCATCCCAATTGCTCCTTGTCCGTCTTTCTGAGTGTCTTTCTTTTTTCTACCAGCTCAAACACTTACCCCTCATCCTTCTCCCACCACTGTGGAAGCTAAAAATGGGGTGAACCATGAGACCAGCACAGCGGATTTAAGCAAGGTGAGACACTCATAGCTTTCTTAGGCCTTCAGGGCCGAATTTGCTGTTGCAACCTTGGCTGCAGAGGGAGCTGCAGGGTGCTGTGGGCTTTGCTTTTGGGGTAATTGCCTGAAAATGGCTTGTCGTGCCCAGGCGGAGCTGCACTTCATGAAGAAAATTCCCAGCGGGGCTGAAGCGTCCAACGTGCTCGTAGGAGAGCTGGATTTCCTTCGCCAGCCCATCGTGGCATTTGTCCGCCTGACCCCGGCTGTCCTCCTCTCGGGCATGACGGAAGTTCCCATCCCAACAAGGTCTGAACGAGAAGCACAAAGTTTTTATTTCAACCCCCCCCAACAAAACATCAGATGGCATGCATCAGTTTGGCATCCCAAGGGAACAAGGCCAGCGGGAGCCAGCACGTTTCTGCCAGCCACGTCTCCTTGCCTTCATTTCCCCCTTCCCTGCTGTAGCTTTTAAACCCATTGGCCAACGTGAATGAGAGTTGGCCCCAAAATGAAATTTGCGATGGGTTTTGATGAATTTCCAATTCATCACCGGAGTCGGTGAGCCTCCGTGTCCCCTCTCGAGCCGTGCTCTGGGCTGGGAGCTGCCAGGGATTTCCTTGGGTGCTCTTTGAGCCATGACACGTTCGTCTCTCTCCTTTTGTTTGTCTTGCCCAGGTTCCTGTTTGTTTTGCTTGGACCAGAAGGAAAAGCCCATCAGTACCATGAGATCGGCAGGTCCATGGCTACTATCATGACGGATGAGGTGCGACGTGAGAAGGGATATCTCTGGGTCATTTTTGGCTTTCTTCACCTCTCCCTGTCTCTGTAGTAGTGAGCAAGAGCGTTTGCTGTCCCCGCTGCCGGCAGCTCTCCAAATAGCCCACCCTTCGTTCGCACCCCAAAGCAAACACGCACGTTTGCATCCCCCCACATCCTGGAGGCTGAAATCCCACCCGGGGTGCATCCTGCACCTCGTCCTTCTCCCCGGGGTCCCCAGCACGCTGTCCCCAGTGGTGGCATTGCCAGGGCCAGTAAAACTTGTCCTCTTTAAGCAACAGGCTGCGGTGTGCCATGGGGGATGGGGGGCCTCGTGGAGGAGAGGATTACAAGGAACACGATGGACAGATTTTTCCTTTTGGGGGAATACTTCCTGCCATTGCCAGCAGGAAATTTGGGGGAAATTATCTTGCGTTTAGCCAAGTGCTTATTGCACTGCTTAGGGCATGCGAGATGGGTTGTCCTCTGAGCAGGTTGTCTCCTACGGGCAGGTTTTCCATGACGTCGCCTATAAAGCCAAGAACCGGGCTGACCTCGTGGCCGGCATCGATGAGTTTCTGGATCAGGTCACGGTCTTGCCGCCTGGAGAGTGGGATCCATCGATCCGAATCGAGCCCCCGAAAAACGTCCCTTCGCAGGTGGGTGCTGCGGTGGAGGGAGGTGCGAGGGGGACGGGCAGGACAGCAGGCAGCTGGGGATGCTGTTCAGGGGTCCAGATTCACAAGGTCCCTGTTTGACACAGTCACATGGCCAGACCAGAAGCAAAACAAGCCAGTGGTTACAAATAGCTGTCTTTCTTATTTCCATTTGAACAGGAAAAAAGGAAGATGCCAGGAGCTCTCGATGACAGTGCTTCTGACAGTGAGCCGGAGAAGCACAGCGGTCCTGAACTGGAGCGGACGGGAAGGTGCGAGCTTTGATAGTTTGGGGTGTTTTTTTCTGCTTGCCTCCCAAATCTGAGCATGCACCTTGCCTTTGAGCAGGTTTTTGGGGTTTTTTGGTTCAGTGAAGGGGCTCCACATGCCCATCTGGGTCCCTGGGCTGGGCAGGTGGGAGATGTGGGCAGCTGGGCTCAGCCACAGCATCATTGCACACAGGTCTTCTTGATTTGGGGTGGAAGCAGATGTGCAAATACCTCCAGGTAGAGCTCTGCTGCTTCTCAGAGCAAGGGAGTGTTGCAATAAGAGGGGATGGGCTCTCAGGTTAGGTCTTGTTTTTTCTTTTTTCTTCTTTTTATTTTTGTTGTTGGAGGGCATTTTGGCGTGCCTCAGTTTCTAGTGGGTGTAAAAAGGGAGAAGGAGACGGCTTCTTTTCAGCACTGAAAATTACTCCATGCTTGTGATTGCCCTTCTGCAGCCAAGAAAAGTCCATGTGGTCTTGCAGGAGAACAGTCTCTATTTTGTCCTTCTTCCAGGCTCTTTGGAGGTTTGATCCTGGATGTGAAGCGAAAAGCCCCGTGGTTCTGGAGCGACTTTCGGGATGGTCTGAGGCTGCAGTGTCTGGCGTCCTTCCTCTTCCTCTACTGTGCCTGCATGTCCCCTGTCATCACCTTCGGGGGACTGCTGGGGGAGGCGACCGATGGCCACATAGTGAGCAGCTCTCTCTGTTGGGTGGCACGGGGGAGGATAAAACTCATGCAAAAGTCCTTGCTGCAGTGAGTTTGCTCTGGGTTTTTTTTCCCCCTAATGCTTTCTGTACTCACTGCTGCCTCTCTTCCCCGGACAGAGTGCCATGGAGTCGCTGCTGGGCGCCTCCATGACCGGCGTGGTGTTTTCCCTCTTTGCTGGCCAACCTCTCACCATCCTCGGCAGCACCGGACCCGTGCTCGTCTTTGAGAAGATCCTCTACAAATTCTGCAAGTAAGGCTGGTTGCTGCGGCCGGGTGCTGTGAGAGCCTTCAGAAGGCAGCGGGGATGGAGAAAAGATGTTTGTCTTTCATTTCTCTCAGCGGCAGTTGTTCGATTGAAGTTGTCTTGTGTGTCACAGATGCTGCACGCTGCTGCTTTAGTACGTGATGGTGCGAGAGCCCTGGCTCTCTGAAGGACGGATGGGGTCATTTGGGGGTTTTAGGCTTAAAGCGAAGCAGCTGGAGGAGGAGAAACCACAAGGATGTGGATGCCCAAGATGGGCTGCACAAGGAAGAGGAGACAAATCACTCTGGTTTGGGAATGGGGGAAGATTTGCTTCCCTCTGAGTACAAAAAAAGGCACTTTTTAGCCTGATTGTTGCTGGAAGTGGAAATACAGTTTGCTCAAGTAGCCAAATAGTCTACTGCTGAAATGTTGTGAGTTTGGATGATTTCATTGAAAAAGTAGGAGTTTTTCATGTGAAATGGGTATTTTCCATGACAGTCCTTCTGCTGTGATGACTTCGATGTGAGATGAACCACCCTTATTGCAATTTAAATTTATCATTAAGCCCCAGCTTGGAGCCTCTTGCTGGCCTTTCCACCCTTGGTTTTATTTTGGTTTCCCAGGGAGTACACGCTCTCCTATCTCTCTCTGCGGGCATGCATCGGGCTGTGGACCGCCTTCTTCTGCATCGTGCTGGTGGCCACCGACGCCAGCTCTTTGGTGTGCTACATCACCCGCTTCACCGAAGAAGCCTTCGCCTCCCTCATCTGCCTCATCTTCATCTACGAGGCTCTAGAGAAGCTGAGTCACCTGCGGGAGACCTACCCTGTGCACATGCACAGCCAGCTCGACTTCCTCACCATCGACTAGTGGGTTTTTTCCTCCTAAAACGCCCCTGCCCCTTGGCAGGAGCTCAGGGCTGCACCTGCATCGCCTCTCCCTTACCCGTGTCTTGGCTTCTCTCCTCCCAGCTGTAAGTGTGAGGCACCGACGCATCCCAGCAATGAAACCCTGCGTTTCTGGGAGAGCAACAAGATCAACGTGTCTGGCATCGCCTGGGAAAACCTCACGGTGACCGTAAGTGCCCCGAGCCACTGCTTCCTCGTGCCGCGGCCACGGGGCCCAGGGGCATTCGCGTGGTGCACAAGTCGGAGCCCTTCAGGTGGTGATGGGCTTCCAGCTGTGCTAGTGCTGCTCTGAAAAGTCATTGCTTAAATCTAATGGGTGGTTTTAACCCGCTTGGTCCTGGGAAGGAGCGTCCACCTTGTCCAGTCCACCTTGTGCCCAACATCGTGGGTAATAACTGTCCGCCTCCTCAACGCGGTGGCAGGACAATATTTCTGACCGGCAGCAGAAATAACCCCCTCGTTATGCGAGGTTTCCTTGCCGCACGTGCACTGCCTTTGTGTCCTGATGCTCTGTTTCTCCAGGAATGTCGGTATTTGCACGGAGAGTTTCAAGGACCTGCCTGTGGACCCAATGGCCCCTACACGCCTGACGTCCTCTTCTGGTGCTGCATCCTCTTCTTCTCCACCTTTGTGCTGTCGAGCTTACTGAAGAAGTTTAAGATCAGCCGATACTTCCCAACCAGAGTAGGTAGAAGACGGTGGCCAGCAGCAGTCTCCACGCTCATTTCCCAAAATGGCTTTCCTGGAGCACTAAGCAGTATTTGCCACCACTCGGTCGAGCTGGGAAACGTTGACCTTGAAGGCCAAGCTCTCCATCAGCGTGGACGTCCCTCACTCATTTCCATGAGCGCAAAAGGATCGTAGCATTTCCCACCTGCCTGGCGACCTGTCCTGGAGCCATCTCTTGCTCAGGCAGTGGGAAATCAGGTCTTCCACAGTTACTTTTTTTCACCTTCTGTGCATTATGTGCTCAAGGGGAAGGCTGATTCAGCTGAGGAGCTGCCATAGCAAACGACACTATTTCTTCCTTTTGAGGAGCAAATGATGCCTCAGTGCCTTATTCCCGTTTTAGCTGTGAGCGTGGCTGTCGTGGCAGACATCTGCTTCCTTATTTTGTAATTTTATTTTTTTTTTTAAGGTTTCAATTAAGACAACCCTTTTCCACCTAATTAAACATTTTGTATTGCCTGGCACCAGATCTCACAGGCACAAACACAGCAACGGTATCTAACCAAGGGATTTGGCTGCATGTCCTCAGCATGGAGGGGTTTTGTTAACCGGTCTTAATGGCGTTGACGTCCCTCACTTTTCCATGTCATGTTGTGGCCCCCTTTGCGACGCCCCCTTCAGCTCTGGTTTCTTGCCCCAGGTACGGTCCACAGTAAGCGACTTTGCTGTTTTCCTCACCATCGTCGTCATGGTGCTCATGGACTTCATGATTGGGATCCCATCACCGAAGCTCCACGTCCCCCATATGTTCAAGGTAACGGGGTGTTTTGGCAGGGAGCTGGTTTCAGCCCTTGGGGATGCCACAAGGTGATGCCGGGGCAGGACAGGGCTGAGTCCGGAGGAGATGCTGGTGGTGCGACCATCTCCTCTTCTGCCTCCAAGCGCATCGTTTCCTTCGGGAAAGGAGAAGACAGCCCCAAAACTAGACACCTCCAGGAGAAGTATCTGTAGGTGCTTGCAAAGAGGGCAGCGGCAGTGCTGAACCCCAGGGTGACGTGAAGCCAGGGCTGGGAGGTGCTCTGACATGGGAATGGAGGGGAAAAGCAAAGCCAGTGAGGTGGCTGGGCTGGGAGATGATGCTGATGTGTGTGCTTTGTTGCAGCCTACCAGAGACGACCGCGGGTGGTTCATCAACCCCGTAGGACCCAACCCTTGGTGGACGGTGTTGGCTGCGCTCATCCCAGCTCTGCTCTGCACCATCTTGATCTTCATGGACCAGCAGATCACTGCTGTTATTGTGAACAGGAAGGAGCACAGGCTGAAGGTAAGGGGCTGCAAGAGATGAGCCCATCCCCAACCCACTCCGGGCTGCAGGCACGGGGAGAAGCTCCTATTCCAAATGCTTTGGGAAGGCATTGGTTTGGGAAAACGTCAGGCTGCGTGGCAGGATGCTCTCCTGCATTAATGATGACACAGGGAGCAAACGACAGGGAGTTCAGATGAGCAGCCTTTCAGAGGAGCAAATTAATCTTGGAGCAATAGAGAAGCGTGGTTTTGTTTTAAAATGTCAGCAGTGGATGGGGGATCGAATTGTGTTGACGCGCTGCCAGGGATAACTCAGAGTCACATCCTACTTGCAAGTGGTGGAAATTTCTTTATGAAGGAAAAAACCCGGTCTTTTTTTTTCTTTTGAGAAGTAGCTATCGCACAACCAAATCCACTTTGTCTGAACTCCTGCCACCTTTTCATGCAAGGGGCTTGCACAAAGAGCAGATACCTCCTTATTTGTTTCCGAGGCGTGTTTTAAATTCTCAAGAAGTTGACTTGCGCTCTAGCGGGGTTTGAGCCTGACTTGCGACGTTGTCCTTGCTCTTGTGCTGTGGGACGCTCATCTCCTTGTTTTGCTTCCCGCAGAAAGGATGTGGGTACCACCTGGACCTTTTCATGGTGGCCGTGATGCTCGGGGTGTGCTCCGTGATGGGGCTGCCCTGGTTTGTGGCTGCCACCGTCCTGTCCATCACCCACGTGAATAGCCTCAAAGTCGAGTCTGAGTGCGCAGCTCCAGGAGAACAACCCAAGTTTCTGGGGATACGAGAGCAGAGAGTCACTGGCTCCATGATCTTTGTGCTCATGGGCTGCTCTGTCTTCTTCACTTCTGTGTTAAAGGTAAGAGGAAAATGCAAAACACCCAACAGCCACGAGCTTTTTGGAGGTTACCCAAAACCAGTCCCCTCTCTCCAGGCCCGAGCAGCTGTGGAGTGGAGGAGGAGGTGATCCCAAACCTTGGGGCTTGACCCACAGTGGGAAGCAGCCTCCTCGCTTATGCTTTCCAGCCGTTCAGCACGTTATCGATGGCAATTTGCTCCCCCAAATGCCTCAGCACAGCCGTTCCAGTAGCTAAACACACTGAAATCATGTCCATGGGCTTCCTTGCGTGTTCCTCCCACAAGATAATCTCCTCGCTAGGCTAAAAGGAGGCACGTCGCTTTTGCTTGTTGCTACAAGAATAAGGAGAAAGGTTTTTCTACCGTCACAGAACGTGGCATATGGTAGCATGGTCGCCTGTTTTCCTCCAACCTTTCTGGAAGATAGGATTCTGCTGATGAAAGATAACTCCAACGTTCAGCCTAAAGCAGAGCGTTAGCTCACTTGCAGGCACAAAAGCTCTGCTGGTTAAAATCCGACACGTCTCTAACCCTGTGGAAACTGGAAAGCTGTAGGCAATTTGAGGCAGTGCCTGTAGAAGAGAGTGGTACTACTGAAAATGCAATTTAAAAAAATAAATGATTGCATTCTTTCTTTCAGTTTATACCAATGCCTGTGCTTTACGGCGTCTTTCTCTACATGGGCGTGTCGTCGCTCGGAGAAATTCAGGTACGGACTTTTTTACAGCGTGCAGCATGTCCGCTGCCTGGTATTTCATCTCCGTAGAAGCAGGAAAAAAGCAGCGGCATGGGAAAAAAACCTCTCAGAAAGCAAGCAATGAAAATATTTTGTGTACGAAAAAGATTGGAGGAGGCACAGGAGGTCTATAGGGCTGGGAGGACCGGGCAAGTTGAGCGCTCCCTGTTTAAACACAGGTTAGGGCAGGCCAGTGTTTGGTTAGGTGAAAATGGGGGAGTTGAGTGCACAGGGAAGGCAATTTCTACCACTGGTGGAAATCCTTGCTGGGGGATTCAGTGGGCCAAGACAAGCTAATCATAGAATAACGTGGCATAATTGCACGTGGGTGGGCAGCTCTCACGGGCAAGCTGGTTTCTAGCTGGAGCGAAGGGAAAATGGGTGCTGCTCCCAGGAGGAGCATAGTGGGATCCACGGTTTCTCATGGCAAGCGAGATCCTGAAAACTCCCTCCACGTCTCAAGAGGGCCAGAAGCTTTCCGCAGTCCCAAGGTGGCAACTTTTCCACTTTGATTTTGCAGTTCTTCGATCGCTTGAAGCTGTTTTGGATGCCGGCGAAACACCAGCCGGATTTCATCTACCTGCGGCACGTCCCCTTGCGAAAGGTGCACTTCTTCACCGTGATCCAGCTGATCTGCCTCGTCCTGCTCTGGGCCATCAAGGTGTCCCGTGCCGCCATCGTCTTTCCCATGATGGTAAGAGGCGGTGCCGCTCGGCAGAGGGATGTTTGCCGCGTTGGAGTGAGATGTAGCACCACCTCTGGCCTCACCTCATCTTCCCTCTTATTCGTGCAGGTTTTGGCTCTTGTATTTGTCCGGAAAGCCATGGATTTCTGCTTCTCAAAGCGAGAGCTCAGCTTCCTGGATGACCTTATGCCAGAGAGCAAGAAGAAGAAGTTGGACGGTGCCAAAAACGAAGCCAATGAAGAAGAGGTAACGCTTGCTGGGCGCTCGGGGCTGGAAATCTCCCTCGGGCTGTGAGATTGCCTGTTTCTAGCACAGCTTGTCTTTACATGTTGGGGCAAGATCAGAACTCAAGGGAAACAGATACTAATAGCCTGGATCCCACATCTTAACCTTTTTTTTCCCTGAATGAGCAGTGAGCTTAACACTTGAATAGAGGTATAATTTTTTAAATGAGTCATTTATAATAACAGATGATGATGATGATGATGGAAAGATTGGCTCGTAACAGTGTTTTTAACCCCCCCCCCCAAAAAAAATTCAGAGTGAAAGGTCTTTACCCTGCTGCGCTAATAGCTAAAGGTGCCACGAGTCAGAAGGAGAGGGCAGCATGCAATGTTTTTGCTGGGTGTTCAGTTTATTTCCACTTGGATCCAAGACAGAGAACTTGATTTGTCCCTTTTTTCTGTCAGGAGTCCCCGAAAATGATGGAAGCTGCTGCTGCTGCCGGTTCAGTTCTGCTGAAACTGGGCAAGACCAGCAACTTGGATATCCCAAAGCAAAGCAGGGACAGGTAAAGCCCCACCAAGTGCCAGGACCCCCGGCAAGATTAGTTGGAAGGTGTTTGGCACAATTTTTTCCACTTGCATCTTTCTTGAGCGTCCCATAGAAAGCAGCAGTCAGCTTGGTGGGAAAATCACATCTACGGGCAGGGCTGCAGGAGGGGATCGCAGGGCTCTGCCTCCAAGCAGAGTGGCTGCACAACTCCCATCTGACCCCAAAAAGTTGCATCCTCAGTGACTTTAGGGTAGCTGGAGATCCTCATACGTAAAAACGAGGAGTTGCAGGCATGATCTGTACCAGCAGTGGCTTAGAGCCCACTCCAGGGCTAAACGCCCGCAAGAGCCTTTGCACAGAGCTGTAGCTCTGCAGTTCTCAGGCTTGCCTCGCAAAACTCCTCATCCAGCAAAACCTCCCGTGCTTATGCTGAGCTTGGATTCTCGGGGCGCCGCTGTTCCTCTTGCTGATGCTAACGCACTTGGTGGCATCAGTTCCCATAGTCACGGATTGCTCTGTAAAATATTTATTGCAGGACTGATCCTTGCGAGATTAATATCTCAGAGGAAGTGTTGAAAACGAGCGTGTGGAAGGCTCTCACTATGAACACAGAAACAGTCTGAATCCGGGGAGGAAAGAGGTAAAGGATTGCATGTGAACGTGACCGTGCTCCTCTGCAAGCGACGGCGCATGCCTACAGTTTTCCCGTGCTTCGGCAGGCAGTACCGAGCAAACGGCCCGTCCCTGGGAACAGGCAGCGAGGACCGTGGCATGCAAACCAGCTCGTCACTGCCAGGGTGGTCCCACGAACAGGGTTGAACCAGCAGCAGCCGGCAGGTCTTCCACTGATGGTGCTCTCCCTCTTTTTGTCTTTTTTCCCCCCAGTTTTGCTATTTAGGAGCCTCGGCTTTGAAGGGGAGGAGTGAGAACATGACTCAGGGACGTGCCAACGCAGAGACGGGGAGATACCGCTGTTTTCCAGTTGGAGGATTCCCATTAAAGCCATGTCGATGTTTTCAGTTCTCCTTGGTGTGCTTCAGGCATTCGGTATCTCTAGACCAGCAAACTGAGGTGTACGTGCCAGTCAATGGGAGTTCGGTGTCGTGAAGTTCCCGTGTGTACGTGCGTGTGGTGGTGTGGGTTTGTAGTGGTAGAGGGACTGCTGCCGCTTTATCATTCAGTGCTGTTTTCCTTCCTTTTACCTCCCTGGCACTCTGTAGTTTTTTCTTCTCCCCTGTCCTTGCAAAGTCTCTTCTCTCCCAGGGTGGGATGAGCCGGGAGGAAAGCGGCAAGATGCCTTTTCCTTCTCCCTTCCCCTGCCGCTATGCAGGAAGAAGCTGTGAAGCAGAGATGGCTCTCGTGCTCTCTTGAGGTTTTGGGGCGGGGGGTCGTTGGGCTGTGGTGTCACCTCAGGCAGATGCGGTCGAGTCGGCTGGCCGTGGAGCCTGGGAGGAGAGGACAAGCCAGAAGAAAAGGTCCCCTTGCAGCCCTGCATCTTGCTGTGGGCTCAGCACGTGCTCCAGGCTCTCGGCATCTGCAACTGGTGCCTTGTGCCCAGCTGGGACGGGTGCACGAGCCCTCCTGCCATCGGCTTGTCCCATCCTCTGCGGGAGCCTGTTCGTGCATGAAGCCAACCCCAAATGCCAAGGGCAAGTTGTTGCTCCTTGCAAACGGGGGGGGAAAAGAAACTACAGAATTGCTCTGTAAGGAAGAAAGGGGTACATCCCCAAGCAGGGCCAAAATCAGACGGCTTTTACGGGATGGGGTTTTGCAAGCTGTAGGTTGACTTTTGCCAGCGTGGCATGGTGACTGTCGGAGGGGACAGCTGCTGTCCTGCAGCGCCGCGGGAGCGGTTCCTGAGAAAAGGGAGGCGGAAGCAGCTGAAGGAGTTGAAGCCTTAGGCCGCAAGAGCTGAGCAGCTCCGGGTATTCCAAAGTATTTTTCCAACTGTGTCCCCGCCTGGCCAGGGAAGTCAGTGGAGGAGGTGGTGCGTCTGGCTCCCTCTGTATAGTGTGGTGGAGGTGAGGAAAGGATTAAGGAAGAGAGAGGTCAGAGGAAGGAGGAGGGGAGTGTGTGTGGGGCTGTGCTGAGGGTGGGGTTTGGAGTAAGTGGAGGGAGAGGCTGGGGAAGAGCCCCAGGCCGGAGCTGGAAGCCAAGGGAAGGTGATGTCCCTCTGGGAGAATTAAGGGCTCGGCCTCGGGGTTGGACCTGGGGATGGGGTGCTGGGTGGTACAGGTATAATTGGGGGTCATGAGTGGGGGTAGGGGTCCCTCTCCGGAGGCAGCCAGCTCGAGCTGTCACCCGAGAACTCCTCAAAGAGGGATGGGAAACCTTCCCTGGGACTCTGCCTTCTCAGCGGGATCCCAGGGTCGGCCCCTGTTAGGGTGGCCGGCGTGGGTAAATCCCTAAGAGTGGTGAAGGTGCCTTCCGAGTGCCGCTTGGTGTTGGAGGCGAAGCTTTGGGTGCTTTGGGATTCGTACGACTGCCATCTGCTCAGGAGGGAAGGATGGGGGGAGAAAAGGTGGTTTAATGCACGTGGTGGCATCTGGCAGCCTCCCTGCAGGAGGTGGCCAGGGCAGGGGCTGTGTCCTGCAAAGTACTTCACTGTGTGGAGCATCCTCCAGAAAAGCCGTAATAAATCCATAGAAATAATTTTCGGTTTCAGGGGGTCTGCCAAGCCCGGCCAGGCTTGTTCCTGACATCAGGTATATGCACTATCCCGTTCCATATCATTTGCCCGACGTCTTGCTCGGCTGCGGTGGGTTCGTGCCTCCGCCCTGGTCCCTGCTTGCTGCTCCTGGGAGGGAGCGTGGTGCTGCCCCGAGGTTTTGCTCAACCTCCTCCAGCTCCAGGATGGAGAGCTGATGTTGAGGTTCACGGCAGAAGGTCCCCAAAGGCTTTTCCTGCCACGCAGCCACCAGCGTGGAGTGGGGCTCAGCACCGTGCCCGAAGCATGGCCCCCTCCTGACTCTGCCCCGCCACGTCCCCGTGCAGCCCGTCTCTGGGCTGAGACAGCCGAGAAATCCTAGGGGGGACATGGCAATGTCCCTGCGTGGGCTGGTAGAGAGCCAGAAGGGAGCTCGTCTGGACAAATACAGAAGAACGAGGCACATTGTAATAGTGAGGCTGCCCAATCGTCACCCTTTATTTGCTGAAAACCAGACTGCTGGGTGCCTGTCAGCAAGCACTCATTACTCTGGTTTGATTTCTTCAGAGATTGGTAGTACAGAAGGGAGGAAAAGGCACTCACCTTCTGCAAAGAGAACCGTTCCCCGAAAAGCCGGACCTTCCTCCTTTGCTCCAGTGATTTCCGATTTCAGTTTTACAAGCAATTACTGCTTTCAGCCTCCCAACAAAAGCAGCTTCGAAGCAGCCAACCGGAGCTTTGTGCTTAGGAAATAGTGCTAAGCGGAACAACTCTGGCTGCTCCAAAACTCCAAAGTGAGCGATGCAAAGCTCGGCATCCCCTTGCCCAGCCCAGTTTTGACAATATGATGTTTTGCAGGCACCTGTCAGCAGCGGAGAAGGACGGAGAGGGAAGGCAAAGCGTTTGCAAGTGCTGGTGCCCATGCTGGGATGGGATAAACTGCTTTCCGGAGGCTTCTCCCCTTCCTGCTCCATCCCATCCCAAGGCCACAGGTCCGCAACCCCACAGCTCTACGAAACCCTTAACTCCTCCAGCAATTTCCTCAACAAAATAAGCGCTCCGAGTCCATTTGAGTGGCCTAACCGGGACCGAGTGAGTTCTGAGGGGGGCCCTTTCCTTCGGTGGCATCTCCGTGCAAGGCTTGCCGCGATTTCAAGGATGCTGCAACAGAAGGGCGATGGGACGCTGAGAGCATCTTGCCGCAGAGCCGGAGGTGCTCACTTGTCCTGTTTCCTCCTATGTTTCCTCCTAATGTGTATTTTGCCCCGTAAGGCGTATTTTCCCCAAGGCTTTGCACCTCACTCGTATTTTGGCAGCTTGTGCTTTTAAATACACCCAAACGCTGCTTATGCCTTTTGGCCCAGCAGGATGCGGCATTTACACCCCTTTTCTCTATTCCGGCTAGTTTTTGCTCAAAGCAGAGCTGGTTTCTCGCCATCCACTAAGTTTTCCAAGCGGGAAGAGTCCTGGGGTGCGTGGCTTTAAATAACTGCCTGGATACGCATCACCGATTGTGATGCCATAAACGGTCACTTGTTGTGTCTCTGGAGTTGGTGCACACTGGGTGCCACTGAGCTCCTCTCGGTGAGAGCTGTCCAGGTGTCCCGGGGGACTCTGGCCCCCTGATTGATCTGGAGGTTCAATTATCCCCGCAAACCGGTGACCGACATGAGGATGAACCAGAACGGGGCTTACAAAATGACACTTCTGGAAGAGTTACAGGTAGCACAGCCGAAGGGCTGAGCATCCCCCAAACAGGGGGAAAACTCTCCCCGAAATCCCATTGGCATTTCCCTGGAGGGCAGAAGGATGGGCAGGGGGAGATGCTTTGCACTGGGGAGGGCTGCCAGGGGCAGGTTTAACGTCCCTGGTCGCAGCACGGAGGCAAAACGGTGTCTAAGAGAGAAGGATACTTGCCGGCAGGACGCAAGGGAGCTCTAGACGCCCAGCCCCAACTTTTACCTTCTTCTCATTGCTAAACAGAGGCATGACGAGGAGGCACTGATTGACCAGGGGAGAAGGAGCAACGGTGCCAAGATTCACTATGAGAAGGAGGAGTTGGAAGGTGAGTCTCTGCTGAGATGCTGGTAGAGGGGCCACCAGCCCAGCGCCTTTTCCCGTTGCACAAAGTCCCTACAACGTCCCTCACTCGGTGTGACATCATGTGCAGCAAAACGTGCCATGCTTCTTAATAAAGCAGCACAGTTATTTTCACGTGTTTTAATATTACGGCTTTTCAACAGAGGGGAAAAGCCCCCGCGGAGGTCACGGTGTGAGCTTTAGCCATGGGGCTGGATAATTCACGGCTTGTTTACTCGCAGAGGCTGCTCCTGGCTTGGAGAGGTCTGGAGAATAATTGGACAGCTGCAGGCGCGAGGCTGTGCTTTTCTTCTTTTCTTCTGGAGTTCCTTATCATGGGACTGATTGGATCTTCTCTTGTCGCCTTGTGCCATACAAAGATTTTAAAAAGAATTCCCTTCTGTCACTGCTTAATGAGCAAGGCTGAGTGTTGGCCAGCCCAAGCTGGAATTTGAGAAGAGGTTGGATGCTTTCAGGGCACTTTTGGGGGAGCCATCACTTGTTGCTCTGTTGTTGCAAAGTTTGAGTAAAACAGGCTTGGAAAAAAGGAGAGGTCTGTGACATTCAGGGATCCAGTGAAAACAAAATTGGTGTTTCCTCCTGGGATGGCTGCACTGATTTAACCGTGGCATCTGTGTCATCCATCTCCCCAATATCGTGAGCGATGCAAATGCTGCTTTTTTGCAGGCCACCGGACCCTGTACGCCGGCGTGCAGATGCCGCTGGTGGGGCAATGCCACCGGCATCACCGACCCCACAAGCAGAAGCATTGGGAACAGGAGGAGGACTGTGCCCCGACGGAGCGGGGCTACCACTGTAAGTCCCGCCACCACGTTCACTAAACTCCTTGGGGCTACATGGGCGCTGGGGTCTTCTGCAAGCAGGTCCATGTGGCTAGTTTGAGTGACTTGCTGTTCTTCCGAGGGAAAGTGGCATTATTTAACAAGACCCTCTTTTTCAAAACTTTCATCATTTTTTTTTGAGGTAGTTAAATGTATAATGGATTTAGGCTCGTCTTCCTCAGCGGGATGCCTGCTTTAAAAATGGAAATGTGGGGAAGGAAAGCTGGCCATCCTTGTGCAGGGGTGGAATAGATGCTTCTCCTTCTCCGTGGCTCTGTGCAAGCCCCAACAGAGCCAGGGGAGAGGGGCCGGCCCAATATTTGTGGCTGAACTGGTGCTGATCTGATGCCCGCTTTGCACGTGAGCATGATGGGCCATATTCGAGCGTGGTAACGGGACGGGTCTCTGTGTTCTGCCCCCAGGCACCCCGTCCCAGCGGGTGCAGTTCATCCTCAGGACCAAGGAGGACGAGCAGCATGTCCCTCACGCCTTGTTCACCGAGCTGGATGAGATCTGCGTGAAAGAGGGCGAAGATGCCGAGTGGAAGGAAACGGCAAGGTAAATCCCTGCTGCTGGCTGCGGTGGGAGAGGAGTTCCTGTGCGCCGGCAGAGCCCGCGGGCTCTGTTTTCCACTCCTCAGGACGCGAAGCTTTTGCAGCTGCAGGTGCCGATGGGAGGAGCCGTCTCCCCTTGCTACCTGTAGCTCTGTTAAAGGGGTTGGAGAGCTGGGGCTGTTTCCTTGCAATGGGGCTGACCACACCTGATGTCCGCAGGTGGCTGAAGTTTGAGGAGGATGTGGAAGACGGCGGCGAGCGCTGGAGCAAGCCCTATGTGGCCACGCTGTCCTTGCACAGCCTCTTTGAGCTGAGGAGCTGCATCATCAATGGCACGGTGCTGCTGGACATTAGTGCCAACAGCATCGAAGAGATCGCAGGTACTGTGGGTGCCGCGTCCCTCCGGGAACGGCCGAGCTTGGCTCGCCGCTGTGCCCTTCCTTCCTAGATCAAACCCTGCCTCATTTTCCTGTGCCATGCCCAGATCTGATCGTGGGCCAGCAAGAACAGCTCACGGAGTTTGACGAGCGCACGCGGGCAAAAATTCAAGAAGTTCTTTTGAAGAAGCACCACCATCAGAACGAGAAGAAAAGAAACAGCCTTCTCCCCATCGTCCGCTCGTTTACTGATGTGAGCAAGAAGCGGTTGGACCTGCACCTCCTCGACAAGCCAGGTGAGGGTTCCTGCAGGGCTTTGGCACCCGGTGAAGGTTTCTGCAGGGCTTTGGCAGCAGATGAGGGTTTCTGCAGGGCTTTGGCCCCATTAGGTTTGTCCTAGCAAAGGAGAAGCATCCCAATTGCTCCTTGTCCGTCTTTCTGAGTGTCTTTCTTTTTTCTACCAGCTCAAACACTTACCCCTCATCCTTCTCCCACCACTGTGGAAGCTAAAAATGGGGTGAACCATGAGACCAGCACAGCGGATTTAAGCAAGGTGAGACACTCATAGCTTTCTTAGGCCTTCAGGGCCGAATTTGCTGTTGCAACCTTGGCTGCAGAGGGAGCTGCAGGGTGCTGTGGGCTTTGCTTTTGGGGTAATTGCCTGAAAATGGCTTGTCGTGCCCAGGCGGAGCTGCACTTCATGAAGAAAATTCCCAGCGGGGCTGAAGCGTCCAACGTGCTCGTAGGAGAGCTGGATTTCCTTCGCCAGCCCATCGTGGCATTTGTCCGCCTGACCCCGGCTGTCCTCCTCTCGGGCATGACGGAAGTTCCCATCCCAACAAGGTCTGAACGAGAAGCACAAAGTTTTTATTTCAACCCCCCCCAACAAAACATCAGATGGCATGCATCAGTTTGGCATCCCAAGGGAACAAGGCCAGCGGGAGCCAGCACGTTTCTGCCAGCCACGTCTCCTTGCCTTCATTTCCCCCTTCCCTGCTGTAGCTTTTAAACCCATTGGCCAACGTGAATGAGAGTTGGCCCCAAAATGAAATTTGCGATGGGTTTTGATGAATTTCCAATTCATCACCGGAGTCGGTGAGCCTCCGTGTCCCCTCTCGAGCCGTGCTCTGGGCTGGGAGCTGCCAGGGATTTCCTTGGGTGCTCTTTGAGCCATGACACGTTCGTCTCTCTCCTTTTGTTTGTCTTGCCCAGGTTCCTGTTTGTTTTGCTTGGACCAGAAGGAAAAGCCCATCAGTACCATGAGATCGGCAGGTCCATGGCTACTATCATGACGGATGAGGTGCGACGTGAGAAGGGATATCTCTGGGTCATTTTTGGCTTTCTTCACCTCTCCCTGTCTCTGTAGTAGTGAGCAAGAGCGTTTGCTGTCCCCGCTGCCGGCAGCTCTCCAAATAGCCCACCCTTCGTTCGCACCCCAAAGCAAACACGCACGTTTGCATCCCCCCACATCCTGGAGGCTGAAATCCCACCCGGGGTGCATCCTGCACCTCGTCCTTCTCCCCGGGGTCCCCAGCACGCTGTCCCCAGTGGTGGCATTGCCAGGGCCAGTAAAACTTGTCCTCTTTAAGCAACAGGCTGCGGTGTGCCATGGGGGATGGGGGGCCTCGTGGAGGAGAGGATTACAAGGAACACGATGGACAGATTTTTCCTTTTGGGGGAATACTTCCTGCCATTGCCAGCAGGAAATTTGGGGGAAATTATCTTGCGTTTAGCCAAGTGCTTATTGCACTGCTTAGGGCATGCGAGATGGGTTGTCCTCTGAGCAGGTTGTCTCCTACGGGCAGGTTTTCCATGACGTCGCCTATAAAGCCAAGAACCGGGCTGACCTCGTGGCCGGCATCGATGAGTTTCTGGATCAGGTCACGGTCTTGCCGCCTGGAGAGTGGGATCCATCGATCCGAATCGAGCCCCCGAAAAACGTCCCTTCGCAGGTGGGTGCTGCGGTGGAGGGAGGTGCGAGGGGGACGGGCAGGACGGCAGGCAGCTAGGGATGCTGTTCAGGGCTCCAGATTCACCAGGTCCCTGTTTGACACAGTCACATGGCCAGACCAGAAGCAAAACAAGCCAGTAGTTACAAATAGCTGTCTTTCTTATTTCCATTTGAACAGGAAAAAAGGAAGATGCCAGGAGCTCTCGATGACAGTGCTTCTGACAGTGAGCCGGAGAAGCACAGCGGTCCTGAACTGGAGCAGACGGGAAGGTGCAAGCTTTGATAGTTTGGGGTGTTTTTTTCTGCTTGCCTCCCAAATCTGAGCATGCACCTTGCCTTTGAGCAGGTTTTTGGGGTTTTTTGGTTCAGTGAAGGGGCTCCACATGCCCATCTGGGTCCCTGGGCTGGGCAGGTGGGAGATGTGGGCAGCTGGGCTCAGCCACAGCATCATTGCACACAGGTCTTCTTGATTTGGGGTGGAAGCAGATGTGCAAATACCTCCAGGTAGAGCTCTGCTGCTTCTCAGAGCAAGGGAGTGTTGCAATAAGAGGGGATGGGCTCTCAGGTTAGGTCTTGTTTTTTCTTTTTTCTTCTTTTTATTTTTGTTGTTGGAGGGCATTTTGGCGTGCCTCAGTTTCTAGTGGGTGTAAAAAGGGAGAAGGAGACGGCTTCTTTTCAGCACTGAAAATTACTCCATGCTTGTGATTGCCCTTCTGCAGCCAAGAAAAGTCCATGTGGTCTTGCAGGAGAACAGTCTCTATTTTGTCCTTCTTCCAGGCTCTTTGGAGGTTTGATCCTGGATGTGAAGCGAAAAGCCCCGTGGTTCTGGAGCGACTTTCGGGATGGTCTGAGGCTGCAGTGTCTGGCGTCCTTCCTCTTCCTCTACTGTGCCTGCATGTCCCCTGTCATCACCTTTGGGGGACTGCTGGGGGAGGCGACCGATGGCCACATAGTGAGCAGCTCTCTCTGTTGGGTGGCACGGGGGAGGATAAAACTCATGCAAAAGTCCTTGCTGCAGTGAGTTTGCTCTGGGTTTTTTTTCCCCCTAATGCTTTCTGTACTCACTGCTGCCTCTCTTCCCCGGACAGAGTGCCATGGAGTCGCTGCTGGGCGCCTCCATGACCGGCGTGGTGTTTTCCCTCTTTGCTGGCCAACCTCTCACCATCCTCGGCAGCACCGGACCCGTGCTCGTCTTTGAGAAGATCCTCTACAAATTCTGCAAGTAAGGCTGGTTGCTGCGGCCGGGTGCTGTGAGAGCCTTCAGAAGGCAGCGGGGATGGAGAAAAGATGTTTGTCTTTCATTTCTCTCAGCGGCAGTTGTTCGATTGAAGTTGTCTTGTGTGTCACAGATGCTGCACGCTGCTGCTTTAGTACGTGATGGTGCGAGAGCCCTGGCTCTCTGAAGGATGGATGGGGTCATTTGGGGGTTTTAGGCTTAAAGCGAAGCAGCTGGAGGAGGAGAAACCACAAGGATGTGGATGCCCAAGATGGGCTGCACAAGGAAGAGGAGACAAATCACTCTGGTTTGGGAATGGGGGAAGATTTGCTTCCCTCTGAGTACAAAACAAGGCACTTTTTAGCCTGATTGTTGCTGGAAGTGGAAATACAGTTTGCTCAAGTAGCCAAATAGTCTACTGCTGAAATGTTGTGAGTTTGGATGATTTCATTGAAAAAGTAGGAGTTTTTCATGTGAAATGGGTATTTTCCATGACAGTCCTTCTGCTGTGATGACTTCGATGTGAGATGAACCACCCTTATTGCAATTTAAATTTATCATTAAGCCCCAGCTTGGAGCCTCTTGCTGGCCTTTCCACCCTTGGTTTTATTTTGGTTTCCCAGGGAGTACACGCTCTCCTATCTCTCTCTGCGGGCATGCATCGGGCTGTGGACCGCCTTCTTCTGCATCGTGCTGGTGGCCACCGACGCCAGCTCTTTGGTGTGCTACATCACCCACTTCACCGAAGAAGCCTTCGCCTCCCTCATCTGCCTCATCTTCATCTACGAGGCTCTAGAGAAGCTGAGTCACCTGCGGGAGACCTACCCTGTGCACATGCACAGCCAGCTCGACTTCCTCACCATCGACTAGTGGGTTTTTTCCTCCTAAAATGCCCCTGCCCCTTGGCAGGAGCTCAGGGCTGCACCTGCATCGCCTCTCCCTTACCCGTGTCTTGGCTTCTCTCCTCCCAGCTGTAAGTGTGAGGCACCGACGCATCCCAGCAATGAAACCCTGCGTTTCTGGGAGAGCAACAAGATCAACGTGTCTGGCATCGCCTGGGAAAACCTCACGGTGACCGTAAGTGCCCCGAGCCACTGCTTCCTCGTGCCGCGGCCACGGGGCCCAGGGGCATTCGCGTGGTGCACAAGTCGGAGCCCTTCAGGTGGTGATGGGCTTCCAGCTGTGCTAGTGCTGCTCTGAAAAGTCATTGCTTAAATCTAATGGGTGGTTTTAACCCGCTTGGTCCTGGGAAGGAGCGTCCACCTTGTCCAGTCCACCTTGTGCCCAACATCGTGGGTAATAACTGTCCGCCTCCTCAACGCGGTGGCAGGACAATATTTCTGACCGGCAGCAGAAATAACCCCCTCGTTATGCAAGGTTTCCTTGCCGCACGTGCACTGCCTTTGTGTCCTGATGCTCTGTTTCTCCAGGAATGTCGGTATTTGCACGGAGAGTTTCAAGGACCTGCCTGTGGACCCAATGGCCCCTACACGCCTGACGTCCTCTTCTGGTGCTGCATCCTCTTCTTCTCCACCTTTGTGCTGTCGAGCTTACTGAAGAAGTTTAAGACCAGCCGATACTTCCCAACCAGAGTAGGTAGAAGACGGTGGCCAGCAGCAGTCTCCACGCTCATTTCCCAAAATGGCTTTCCTGGAGCACTAAGCAGTATTTGCCACCACTCGGTCGAGCTGGGAAACGTTGACCTTGAAGGCCAAGCTCTCCATCAGCGTGGACGTCCCTCACTCATTTCCATGAGTGCAAAAGGATCGTAGCATTTCCCACCTGCCTGGCGACCTGTCCTGGAGCCATCTCTTGCTCAGGCAGTGGGAAATCAGGTCTTCCACAGTTACTTTTTTTCACCTTCTGTGCATTATGTGCTCAAGGGGAAGGCTGATTCAGCTGAGGAGCTGCCATAGCAAACGACACTATTTCTTCCTTTTGAGGAACAAATGATGCCTCAGTGCCTTATTCCCGTTTTAGCTGTGAGCGTGGCTGTCGTGGCAGACATCTGCTTCCTTCTTTTGTAATTTTATTTTTTTTTTAAGGTTTCAATTAAGACAACCCTTTTCCACCTAATTAAACATTTTGTATTGCCTGGCACCAGATCTCACAGGCACAAACACAGCAACGGTATCTAACCAAGGGATTTGGCTGCATGTCCTCAGCATGGAGGGGTTTTGTTAACCGGTCTTAATGGTGTTGACGTCCCTCACTTTTCCATGTCATGTTGTGGCCCCCTTTGCGACGCCCCCTTCAGCTCTGGTTTCTTGCCCCAGGTACGGTCCACAGTAAGCGACTTTGCTGTTTTCCTCACCATCGTCGTCATGGTGCTCATGGACTTCATGATTGGGATCCCATCACCGAAGCTCCACGTCCCCCATATGTTCAAGGTAACGGGGTGTTTTGGCAGGGAGCTGGTTTCAGCCCTTGGGGATGCCACAAGGTGATGCCGGGGCAGGACAGGGCTGAGTCCGGAGGAGATGCTGGTGGTGCGACCATCTCCTCTTCTGCCTCCAAGCGCATTGTTTCCTTCGGGAAAGGAGAAGACAGCCCCAAAACTAGATACCTCCAGGAGAAGTATCTGTAGGTGCTTGCAAAGAGGGCAGCGGCAGTGCTGAACCCCAGGGTGACGTGAAGCCAGGGCTGGGAGGTGCTCTGACATGGGAATGGAGGGGAAAAGCAAAGCCAGTGAGGTGGCTGGGCTGGGAGATGATGCTGATGTGTGTGCTTTGTTGCAGCCTACCAGAGACGACCGCGGGTGCTTCATCAACCCCGTAGGACCCAACCCTTGGTGGACGGTGTTGGCTGCGCTCATCCCAGCTCTGCTCTGCACCATCTTGATCTTCATGGACCAGCAGATCACTGCTGTTATTGTGAACAGGAAGGAGCACAGGCTGAAGGTAAGGGGCTGCAAGAGATGAGCCCATCCCCAACCCACTCCGGGCTGCAGGCACGGGGAGAAGCTCCTATTCCAAATGCTTTGGGAAGGCATTGGTTTGGGAAAACGTCAGGTTGCGTGGCAGGATGCTCTCCTGCATTAATGATGACACAGGGAGCAAACGACAGGGAGTGCAGATGAGCAGCCTTTCAGAGGAGCAAATTAATCTTGGAGCAATAGAGAAGCGTGGTTTTGTTTTAAAACGTCAGCAGTGGATGGGGGATCGAATTGTGTTGACGCGCTGCCAGGGATAACTCAGAGTCACATCCTACTTGCAAGTGGTGGAAATTTCTTTATGAAGGAAAAAACCCGGTCTTTTTTTTTCTTTTGAGAAGTAGCTATCGCACAACCAAATCCACTTTGTCTGAACTCCTGCCACCTTTTCATGCAAGGGGCTTGCACAAAGAGCAGATACCTCCTTATTTGTTTCCGAGGCGTGTTTTAAATTCTCAAGAAGTTGACTTGCGCTCTAGCGGGGTTTGAGCCTGACTTGCGACGTTGTCCTTGCTCTTGTGCTGTGGGACGCTCATCTCCTTGTTTTGCTTCCCGCAGAAAGGATGTGGGTACCACCTGGACCTTTTCATGGTGGCCGTGATGCTCGGGGTGTGCTCCGTGATGGGGCTGCCCTGGTTTGTGGCTGCCACCGTCCTGTCCATCACCCACGTGAATAGCCTCAAAGTCGAGTCTGAGTGCGCAGCTCCAGGAGAACAACCCAAGTTTCTGGGGATACGAGAGCAGAGAGTCACTGGCTCCATGATCTTTGTGCTCATGGGCTGCTCTGTCTTCTTCACTTCTGTGTTAAAGGTAAGAGGAAAATGCAAAACACCCAACAGCCACGAGCTTTTTGGAGGTTACCCAAAACCAGTCCCCTCTCTCCAGGCCCGAGCAGCTGTGGAGTGGAGGAGGAGGTGATCCCAAACCTTGGGGCTTGACCCACAGTGGGAAGCAGCCTCCTCGCTTATGCTTTCCAGCCGTTCAGCACGTTATCGATGGCAATTTGCTCCCCCAAATGCCTCAGCACAGCCGTTCCAGTAGCTAAACACACTGAAATCATGTCCATGGGCTTCCTTGCGTGTTCCTCCCACAAGATAATCTCCTCGCTAGGCTAAAAGGAGGCACGTCGCTTTTGCTTGTTGCTACAAGAATAAGGAGAAAGGTTTTTCTACCGTCACAGAACGTGGCATATGGTAGCATGGTCGCCTGTTTTCCTCCAACCTTTCTGGAAGATAGGATTCTGCTGATGAAAGATAACTCCAACGTTCAGCCTAAAGCAGAGCGTTAGCTCACTTGCAGGCACAAAAGCTCTGCTGGTTAAAATCCGACACGTCTCTAACCCTGTGGAAACTGGAAAGCTGTAGGCAATTTGAGGCAGTGCCTGTAGAAGAGAGTGGTACTACTGAAAATGCAATTTAAAAAAATAAATGATTGCATTCTTTCTTTCAGTTTATACCAATGCCTGTGCTTTACGGCGTCTTTCTCTACATGGGCGTGTCGTCGCTCGGAGAAATTCAGGTACGGACTTTTTTACAGCGTGCAGCATGTCCGCTGCCTGGTATTTCATCTCCGTAGAAGCAGAAAAAAAGCAGTGGCATGGGAAAAAAACCTCTCGGAAAGCAAGCAATGAAAATATTTTGTGTACGAAAAAGATTGGAGGAGGCACAGGAGGTCTATAGGGCTGGGAGGACCGGGCAAGTTGAGCGCTCCCTGTTTAAACACAGGTTAGGGCAGGCCAGTGTTTGGTTAGGTGAAAATGGGGGAGTTGAGTGCACAGGGAAGGCAATTTCTACCACTGGTGGAAATCCTTGCTGGGGGATTCAGTGGGCCAAGACAAGCTAATCATAGAATAACGTGGCATAATTGCACTTGGGTGGGCAGCTCTCACGGGCAAGCTGGTTTCTAGCTGGAGCGAAGGGAAAATGGGTGCTGCTCCCAGGAGGAGCATAGTGGGATCCACGGTTTCTCATGGCGAGCAAGATCCTGAAAACTCCCTCCACGTCTCAAGAGGGCCAGAAGCTTTCCGCAGTCCCAAGGTGGCAACTTTTCCACTTTGATTTTGCAGTTCTTCGATCGCTTGAAGCTGTTTTGGATGCCGGTGAAACACCAGCCAGATTTCATCTACCTGCGGCACGTCCCCTTGCGAAAGGTGCACTTCTTCACCGTGATCCAGCTGATCTGCCTCGTCCTGCTCTGGGCCATCAAGGTGTCCCGTGCCGCCATCGTCTTTCCCATGATGGTAAGAGGCGGTGCCGCTCGGCAGAGGGATGTTTGCCGCGTTGGAGTGAGATGTAGCACCACCTCTGGCCTCACCGCATCTTCCCTCTATTTCGTGCAGGTTTTGGCTCTTGTATTTGTCCGGAAAGCCATGGATTTCTGCTTCTCGAAGCGAGAGCTCAGCTTCCTGGATGACCTTATGCCAGAGAGCAAGAAGAAGAAGTTGGACGGTGCCAAAAACGAAGCCAATGAAGAAGAGGTAACGCTTGCTGGGCGCTCGGGGCTGGACATCTCCCTCGGGCTGTGAGATTGCCTGTTTCTAGCACAGCTTGTCTTTACATGTTGGGGCAAGATCAGAACTCAAAAGAAACAGATCCTAATAGCCTGGATCCCACATCTTAACCTTTTTTTTCCCTGAATGAGCAGTGAGCTTAACACTTGAATAGAGGTATAATTTTTTAAATGAGTCATTTATAATAACAGATGATGATGATGATGATGGAAAGATTGGCTCGTAACAGTGTTTTTAACCCCCCCCCCCAAAAAAAATTCAGAGTGAAAGGTCTTTACCCTGCTGCGCTAATAGCTAAAGGTGCCACGAGTCAGAAGGAGAGGGCAGCATGCAATGTTTTTGCTGGGTGTTCAGTTTATTTCCACTTGGATCCAAGACAGAGAACTTGATTTGTCCCTTTTTTCTGTCAGGAGTCCCCGAAAATGATGGAAGCTGCTGCTGCTGCCGGTTCAGTTCTGCTGAAACTGGGCAAGACCAGCAACTTGGATATCCCAAAGCAAAGCAGGGACAGGTAAAGCCCCACCAAGTGCCAGGACCCCCGGCAAGATTAGTTGGAAGGTGTTTGGCACAATTTTTTCCACTTGCATCTTTCTTGAGCGTCCCATAGAAAGCAGCAGTCAGCTTGGTGGGAAAATCACATCTACGGGCAGGGCTGCAGGAGGGGATCGCAGGGCTCTGCCTCCAAGCAGAGTGGCTGCACAACTCCCATCTGACCCCAAAAAGTCGCATCCTCAGTGACTTTAGGGTAGCTGGAGATCCTCATACGTAAAAACGAGGAGTTGCAGGCATGATCTGTACCAGCAGTGGCTTAGGAGCCCACTCCAGGGCTAAACGCCTGCAAGAGCCTTTGCACGGAGCGGTAGCTCTGCAGCTCTCAGGCTTGCCTCGCAAAACTCCTCATCCAGCAAAACCTGCTGTGCTTATGCTGAGCTTGGATTCTCGGGGTCCCGCTGTTCCTCTTGCTGATGCTAACGCACTTGGTGGCATCAGTTCCCGTAGTCACGGATTGCTCTGTAAAATATTTATTGCAGGACTGATCCTTGCGAGATTAATATCTCGGAGGAAGTGTTGAAAACGAGCGTGTGGAAGGCTCTCACTATGAACACAGAAACAGTCTGAATCCCGGGAGGAAAGAGGTAAAGGTTTGCATGTGAACGTGACCGTGCTCCTCTGCAAGCGACGGCTCATGCCTACAGTTTTCCCGTGCTTCGGCAGGCAGTACCGAGCAAACGGCCCGTCCCTGGGAACAGGCAGCGAGGACCGTGGCATGCAAACCAGCTCGTCACTGCCAGGGTGGTCCCACGAACAGGGTTGAACCAGCAGCAGCCGGCAGGTCTTCCACTGATGGTGCTCTCCCTCTTTTTGTCTTTTTTCCCCCCAGTTTTGCTATTTAGGAGCCTCGGCTTTGAAGGGGAGGAGTGAGAACGTGACTCAGGGACGTGCCAACGCAGAGACGGGGAGATACCGCTGTTTTCCAGTTGGAGGATTCCCATTAAAGCCATGTCGATGTTTTCAGTTCTCCTTGGTGTGCTTCAGGCATTCGGTATCTCTAGACCAGCAAACTGAGGTGTACGTGCCAGTCAATGGGAGTTCGGTGTCGTGAAGTTCCCGTGTGTACGTGCGTGTGGTGGTGTGGGTTTGTAGTGGTAGAGGGACTGCTGCCGCTTTATCATTCAGTGCTGTTTTCCTTCCTTTTACCTCCCTGGCACTCTGTAGTTTTTTCTTCTCCCCTGTCCTTGCAAAGTCTCTTCTCTCCCAGGGTGGGATGAGCCGGGAGGAAAGCGGCAAGATGCCTTTTCCTTCTCCTTTCCCCTGCCGCTATGCAGGAAGAAGCTGTGAAGCAGAGATGGCTCTCGTGCTCTCTTGAGGTTTTGGGGCGGGGGGTCGTTGGGCTGTGGTGTCAGCCCAGGCAGATGCGGTCGAGTCGGCTGGCCGTGGAGCCTGGGAGGAGAGGACAAGCCAGAAGAAAAGGTCCCCTTGCAGCCCTGCATCTTGCTGTGGGCTCAGCACGTGCTCCAGGCTCTCGGCGTCTGCAACTGGTGCCTCGTGCCCAGCTGGGACGGGTGCACGAGCCCTCCTGCCATCGGCTTGTCCCATCCGCTGCGGGAGCCTTTTCGTGCATGAAGCCAACCCCAAATGCCAAGGGCAAACGGGTGGGGAAAAGAAACTACAGAATTGCTCTGTAAGGAAGAAAGGGGTACATCCTCAAGCAGGGCCAAAATCAGACGGCTTTTACGGGATGGGGTTTTGCAAGCTGTAGGTTGACTTTTGCCAGCGTGGCATGGTGACTGTCGGAGGGGACAGCTGCTGTCCTGCAGCGCCGTGGGAGCGGTTCCCGAGAAAAGGGAGGCGGAAGCAGCTGAAGGAGTTGAAGCCTTAGGCCGCAAGAGCTGAGCAGCTCCGGGTATTCCAAAGTATTTTTCCAACCGTGTCCCCGCCTGGCCAGGGAAGTCAGTGGAGGAGGTGGTGCGTCTGGCTCCCTCTGTATAGTGTGGTGGAGGTGAGGAAAGGATTAAGGAAGAGAGAGGTCAGAGGAAGGAGGAGGGGAGTGTGTGTGGGGCTGTGCTGAGGGTGGGGTTTGGAGTAAGTGGAGGGAGAGGCTGGGGAAGAGCCCCAGGCCGGAGCTGGAAGCCAAGGGAAGGTGATGTCCCTCTGGGAGAATTAAGGGCTCGGCCTCTGGGTTGGACCTGGGGATGGGGTGCTGGGTGGTACAGGTATAATTGGGGGTCATGAGTGGGGGTAGGGGTCCCTCTCCGGAGGCAGCCAGCTCAAGCTGTCACCCAAGAACTCCTCAAAGAGGAATGGGAAACCTTCCCTGGGACTCTGCCTTCTCAGCGGGATCCCAGGGTCGGCCCCTGTTAGGGTGGCCAGCGTGTGTAAATCCCTAACAGCGTGCAGGGACCTCCCCCTGCAACGGGCATGGGTGTGCAAGGGCCCCCGTGCAACGGACACAGGTGTGCAAGGACCCCTGTGTAACAGGCGTGGATGTGCAGGGACCCCTGTGCAACGGGGGGCTGGTGGTGTGCCTGCAGGGAGCGTGCAACGGGTGCTGGTGGCCAGGGACCAGCGCACAACAGCTTTACGGCGTGCAAGGACGCCCGTGCAATGGGGATTGGGCGTGCAAGGACGCCTGTGCCCCAGGAGTGCAGGACCGGCGCGCAAGAAGGCTGCCGGTGTGCAGCGAGGTGCCGGGATCACTGCCCACTGCAGCGCTGGCACACGGGGAAGCATGCGAGGGGGTGCGTGCGGATCGTCATGCAACGAGGCGCTGGGAGGCGGCTCTGTGTCGAGCGGGACGGCCACATGTTGGCGCAACAGAAATGCTGGCGGATGCAGAAACTCCCCCGCGCACCAGGAACAGTTCTGCAAGCGTGGCTCCGCACAACACTGCTCGGAACAAAGTTCCAGTGTGCAACTTGCATGCGCGCAGACCCCCGTGTCGGGCAGGGGGGCAGATCTGGAGCAGGTTCCCCCAAAAAACCCTGGGGGGAGGATGGGGATCTACAGAAACACACTTCATTTTGGTTTGTTTTTTAAAAAAGAGAGAAGACACCTCCCCGCGTGCTTGCGACCCTCCTGCCACCACGGAGGTGGTGGGGATGAGGCCATTTTGGGGGTCATCAGCCACCCGTGGGGGGCCACTCACCCTGTAGCAGCAGGTCAGGGTGTCCCAACGTCCCCTCCACAGTCCCTCAGGGGGTGACACCCGTCGCGGGACCCCGCCACAGCTCAGGGGCAGCATCGGCCTGTCCCGGCAGCGCAGGCAGGCGGAGCTCGGCGTCGTGGCGGCTGAGGGCGAAGAGGCGGCCGAAGGCCAGCAGCGCCAGCAGCGCGACACCTGCGCAGATGCCAAACATGCTCCAGGTGCCCGTCTGACGGTTGCTGTCATGGAGAACCAGTAAGTCCAGACAGGCCAGTAAGTTCAGGGGGAGGCGAAACCAGTTCATGACCCCCAGGCGATCCTTCTCCGGCACCACTTTCCGTCGGAGGAAACCCATGGCCAGGAAGTAGAGCCCGCAGGAGAGTTCGATGAGGAGGAAGGCGAGGAAGGACTCGGCGGGGCTCTCCTGGCCGGGGCTGGTGGAGAAGGTGAGCATGAAGAGGGAGAAGAAAACCAGGAGGACGGTGAGGGAGAGGAGGTGGACGGGCTGGAGGTGGTACCTCTTGGAGACGGCCAGGCAGTAGAGCGAGGAGCCCAGCATGCTGGCGGCCATGAAGCCGGAGAAGACGATGCCCAAGGGAGCGCTGTGGGGATCCAGGATGGGTGTCCAGAGGAAGATGAAGATGTAGGTGATGCTTTCAAACAGAGCCTGGATGCTGCTGGTCGGAGAGGAGGCACTTCAAACCGTCGCCGCAGGTTTTGGAGAAAGCTCGTTTCTTCCCGTAGTTTTCATCCCAATTTTTCACGGCCAAGACCCCCGACAGCACCAGGAGGGGGGTGGAGACCATGAACGGGGCCACCGGGCCCAACCCCAACCACTTGGCGAAGAAATTGGCCACCCCCCCAGCCCCCACGGCGATGACGTTGTTCCAAAATGCCACTCGGGAAAAGGTGATGGTGATCCACTCGGTCGGAAAATCGTACCGCTCCACGTGCTCCTGGACGTACTACGCCTCAAAGGCAGAGAAGAGCAATGCCGTGGACAAGCCCCCTAAAACCCTCCCTGCCGCCAGCACCAGATAATCCCGGGAGAGTTTGGCCAAACAACAAATCAAGTAGGTCAAGGAAAAGAGGACGCAGGATTTTTTCCGACCCAATCGAGCTACTAAAGAAGAGGAAACCAACCGGAAAAGGACGCTGGAGGCAAAACCGCAGATGTAGAGGATGGTGATCTGTCCCTCCAGGAAGCGGTAGTGCTGGTAGAGTTTGTAGAGGTAGGGTCCCTGCAGCCAGTCGGCGGCCAGTGCCGGCAGGTAGACGCAGTAGTAGCCACGCTGGAAGCGGCGGAAGGCCGGGTTGGCGTGGTGAGGGGCGGCAGGGGGGGCGGGAGCGGCAGGCGGCCAGCTCCAGCGCCAGGCAGGCGGCCTGGAGGAGGGCGCAGGCGGCGTAGGAGGCGAGGAGCATGGCGGAGGGGAAATCACCGGCATCACCGGCGTTGGGGGGGGCTGCGGAGGTCCTGCGGGGAGGGGTAAGAGTGGGGGTCAGTGGGTCTGCGGGTGGGTGGAGGCTCCTGGGGAAAGGTGTCCCCCCAGTCAGCCGCCCCCAGCTCACCCCAAAAGGCGCCTCAGGCTTCGTTGGCCCCCACTGATCCCCCGTCACCCGCCTGCCCCAGGCAGCCCCCTCCCCACTGAGCAGCTCCCCCCACCTGCCTCAGGGCCCCCCGATCACCCCCCATGGCCCCTATACATCCCCCCTGCAGTACCCCCCCAGCCTTGCCCTATATCCCCCCACAGTATCCCTCCACAGTATCCCCCTCCCCGGCCCTGCCCCATACATCCCCACGGCACAGCCCCCCACAGCCCCGCGCCCCATACAGCCGCACAAGGTGTCTCCCACCAGCCCCACAGCCCCAGGCCCCATAAGGCCTCTCTCAGGACCCCACAGACGTGGGTTGCCCACCCCACACGCTCCCCAGAGCCCCCCCACAACCCTATACGGCCCCACACACTCCTCCTGGACCCTCCATAGGCCCCACGCCCCGCCCCGTCCACACCTGCCCCTCAGCGGGGGGAGCAGCCGCGCGACAGAGCCTCCATGAACTGTTTCCGCCTGGCCCCATGACGCAAGGTGAGGAAGGCGGCAGTGGCTGGAGCCGGGAGAGGGAACCTGGGAGGGAGCGAGAGGCTGCTGGCAGCCCGAGGCGAGGCCAGGGAAGCCAAAGGCCGCCTCAACAGGCCCCCTCATCCTCCACGTGCTGCCCGCCGGCATGGCCACGAAAAGCCAACGGGGACGAGGAGCTGACCAGCCCTGTGCTCTTGGGCTGCCCTCGGCTGCGTTATGCAGGATGTGGACGCCGGGGATAGGTGTGCCCCCCCAAAACCCCCACCTCCCCAAAGACTCCCCGTGCCTTCTGGGCACCCCGATGGCCCCAAACACCCCACTTACTGCCCCCCGCCCCCGGACACCTCCAAACACCCTGGGCCCCTACAGGTACCCTGACTCCCACAATCACACAATCCCCCCGCACTCCCCAAATGCCTCCGACCCCCCCACGGGTCCCCTCTAACACCCGCCATTCCCCTGACACCCCCACTCTCCCCAAATTCCCCATTTACTGACCCACAGACCCCCGATCCCCTCAGATTCTGTGGATTCACTCAGACTCCCCCCGGATCTCCTCAGACCTCCCCTAACCCCATCAGACCCCCCCCAGATCCCCTTGACCCCCCTCATTCTCTCCTTCAACCCCTGATCCCTTCAGACACCCCAGCCCTGCCCCGATCTCTAGTAACAGACTGGGTTTGGGGGGGGCACAGGGGCCAGGTCACACGGTGGGGCTGCCCCCGGGGTGAGCTCCGCGCACCACCCTGCCTGGTTTGGGGGGTCACCTGCGCCCACGCGCTTCCGCACCTCCGCTTCCTTAACCTTCCCCGGCCGGCGGCTCTCCCGCCACGGGCACGGGCCTTGCTCCAGCCTTTCCCAGCCTCTCTCACCCAGCACTCCCGAAGGACGGTCGGACGGAGGGGACGGTCGGACGGAGGGGATGGTCAGCCAGAGGGGACAGCGGCAAAGGCGGCCTTCGGTGCCCCCACCACCGCCCCTCTGGTGTCCCCCAGTCCCGGCAGCCATCCCACCGCGGCTCCCTCATCCCAACAGCAGCACGGCCGGCAACTGCCCGCAGGCCTCAAACCGCCACCGCCGCGGCGACCCCCACCCCGGGGAAGCCCCCACATGGGTGGGGGCACAGCACCCATGCCAGGGGACGCGGCCGGGGGTCCGTCCCCAGGGCCCCCTCTCCACGCTGGGGGCTCCCGCCGCCCCCCGTTACCTCAGCCCCGGGGGTGGCGCAGCGCCGGGGCCAGGGCTGCTCAGGCTTCCTTTGGCGCCAGGTTCTCCCTCACCAAAAACCACCTTCCCCCCTCCCCGGCCCCCCGGACCGGCAACCACCATGTCCGACGGACTGGGGGGACCACGCACCATTAAAAGATGCATTTAGACCCCGGCAGCTGGGCCCCGCTCCTGCCCCACAGCCCGAAGGAGATGCCGACATGGAGGCACTTTGAGCTGAGCTGTTTATTGGGGGAAATCGGGGGGGGCACGGGGACCCCCACCCCGGGGTGGGGAGGCCCCTCCAGCCCCCAGGCTGTGCAGGGGGGCAGAGCCAGGGTATTTACAAGCCGGGGCTGGGCCCTGCGGGGGGAGGGAGGGATTCCCGGGGGGGCGCAGGGCCCGGCGGGGGTCAGAGAGGCGGGGGGGGCCTCCCGGGTGCTCTCACTTCTGCAGCCGCTTGATGCGGGCGTCGATGTCCGCAAAGTTGTCCTCTACGATAGCCAGGTTTTCCTTCATTGTCTTCTGCACCTGGGGGAAGTGGGGAAGGGGGTGAGCAGGGGGGGCAGGACAGGGACCCCACTCCGCCCCAGCGGGTGCTGGCGGGACCCACCTCCGCCAGCAGCACCGTGTTGTCCTTGAGAGCACCGGCTATCTCCTGCTGCGTGGTGTCCAAGTGCACGAGGACCTGCCCGAACTGCGTGGCTGGGAGGGAGGAGAAAGCCCAGTGCCGGGGGGGGAGCAGTGTCCCCTCCCCGCCCCGAGATCACAGAATCACCACACTTAGAAAAGACCTGTCAGATCATCAAGTCCAACCCCCACCCCACCCCCACCATGCCCACTAAACCATGTCCCGCAGTGCCACGTCCACACGTTCCTTGAACACCTCCAGGGATGGTGACTCCACCACCTCCCTGGGCAGCCTCTGCCAGTGCTTCACCACTCTCTCAGTGGAGAAATTTTTCCTAACATCCAGCCTGACCCTCCCCTGGTGCAACTTGAGGCCCTTTCCTCTTGTCCTGTCGCTTGTCACTTGGGAGAAGAGACCAACACCCACCTCCCCACAACCCCCTTTCAGGTAGTTGTGGAGAGCGATGAGGTCTCCCCTCAGCCCCCTCTTCTCCAGACTGAACAGCCCAGCTCCCTCAGCCGCTCCTCATCAGACTTGTGCTCCAGACCCCTCACCAGCTCCATCGCCCTTCTCTGGACACGCTCCAGCACCTCAATGTCCTTCTTGGAGTGAGGGGCCCAAAACTCAACACAGGATTCGAGGTGCAGCCTCACCAGAGCCGAGTACAGGGACACGATCCCCTCCCTGCTGCTGCTGGCCACACCATTTCTGATACAGGCCAGGATGCCGGTGGCCTTCTTGGCCACCTGGGCACACTGCTGGCTCATACTCAGCCGGCTGTCGACCAGCACCCCCAGGTCCTTTTCCGCCAGGCAGCTTTCCAGCCACTCGTCCCCAGGCCTGCAGCGTTCCATAGGGTGGTTGTAACCCAAGCGCAGGACCCAGCACTTGGCCTGGTTGAACCTCATACAATTGGCCTCAGCCCATCGATCCGGCCTGGCCAGAGCCCTCTGCAGAGCCTTCCCACCCTCAACAGATCCACACTCCCACCCAACCTGGGGTCATCTGCAAACTTGCTGAGGGAGCGCTCGATCCCCTCATCCACCCAGCGGGAGATGTCCCCGCTCACACCACGCCACTGTCCCCGACACCCCTCCAGCCCCTCACCTTGCTCGTGCAGGTCCCCGAGGGTCACCAGCCTCTGCACAACATCAGGCAGGGTGCTGGCCACGGGGTCCCAGCGCTGCATCGTCTCATAGATCTGGTGGATCTGCGGGATGGGGCGGGGCCGGCACAGTCTGCAGGGGGGGCCCCACATAGCCCCCGCCACGCTGGGCTTGCCTTTGGGGCCCCCCCCCCACCAGCTCTTACCTTGCTCTGCGTGTCGGCATCTTGCACCGCTGCCTTGTGCTTGGCAATTTCATTCACCTTCCCCAGGACACTCTGGGGAGGGGGCAGCGGATGGGAGACCCCAAAACCAGCAGTGCCCACCCCCAGTTTCACAGACGCGGCCAGAGCTGTCCCGGGGATCTCCCACGGCCCCGGCACACCCACCGCGCGGTTCCCTCCTTCCGCCCCCCCTCACCTGCAGCCGGGCCTCCACTTGGTCCAGCACGGCCACGTCCAGGATGTTGACCTTGGCCTGCAGGACCTGCACGGTCTCCTGGAGGGGGACAGCAGGGCGAGGGGGGACATGGCAGTACCCTGGGACCATCCCCCCCAAGTCCTACGGCCACGGCGTGGGGGGACAGGGACCCGGCACACCCCCCAGCCCCTGCCTGACTCACCACAAGGCTGCTGCCCTTCAGCCCGACCAACAGCGGGTTCTGCTTGAGCAGGGGGCTGGGCCAGATGACCTCCAGAGCTCCCTTCCCACCTCCAGCCTTCTGAGACTCTCTGTGAGTTGCGGCCCCGGGCAGGGACGTCACCGCGGGCTGAGTGGGGACGAGGGACAAGGCACCGGGGTGGCTCACATGCCCACGCGCTCTGGACTCACCATTTCATACTCCCCCGACTCGTAGCCCGTTGTCCTGCTCTTGCTGATGCTGTCAGAGAAATCTGCAAGAGGAAGAGCAGGCTCTCACCCCAAAATACCCAGGGTGGCTGTGCCCTCCCTGGGCTCAGCTTGGGCTCCCCACGGCCCACCCCTCCCCAAACCCCCTGGCTCACCCACTCCCTTGGTGCCCAGGCGCTTGTCCCTGAACTTCTCGTAAGCGGCGTTGGGGTTGATGATGAGGTGCTCCACGCTGCTGCTGGTGAGCTCCTCCTGCACACAACGCTCGGCGTTAGGGACGAGGCAGCCGCGAGGCTTTCTCGGCGCAGCTGCCGCCTCCCTGCAGCGCCGGCGGCCGTCCGGGGTCAGCGCTGGAGACGGAATGGACAGTAACAGGCAGGGGATGAAGGTGGCCCCGTCCTCCCCCGGAGAGGGGCACAGCCCCCACGGACTGACACACAGGGACAGAACTCAGCAAAGGGTCTGGCCAGGGCAGCGGGGGCTGTCCAGGACGCGGCGTGTCCCCAGGGCCTGGCGCGGGGACATCGGACCCCTGGCCTGGCCCGGTGGGCGGGAAAACCCCCCTGAGGGCCTGGCAGCGGGGCCAGAGGAGCATGTGTACCCCGAGGCTTGAGACCTTTCAGCAGCCCCAACACCAGTATCAGGAAATCTGCTGCTGAGCCCATTCGTGTCATGGGCAGCCGGGGCGGCTCCCGGACCAGCAGGGCTGGAATCGCCCCACGGCTGCGTTTTGAGGTGGCTCCCACCACCCGGGGGACATCGGGGGGGCTGCGGGACTACAACCCCTCCGAGACCAAAGGGGCCTTGGCCGGAGCCTGGCAGGGCGACTGCAGGCCCTGAGTCTGGGCTCTCCTCGCTCCCCGACGCGCTCGAGGGGCCCCGACCCAGCAGGACCCTGCGGGAGGCACCCGAAGGACACCCACATCTGCCGCCCTGCGCCACGGCAGCCCCTCTCCAGCCCGTGCACCCAGACGTGGCCTGAAGCGCTTTCGGGGAGTCCTGGCACGCTGCGGATGGACAAGAAGGCGCAACAGCAGCGGGAGCAGCACTAGCAGCGTTAGGGGGGGCCGTCCGGCTGGGGGAGGCAGCGGCGAGCGCCCGTGAGCAGAGCGCAGGGTTACGGCGGCCGACGGACGGGCTCTTACCAGCTCCTTGCGTTTCCCAGAGGTGAGAAAGTCAGAGCAAGGTTAGGAGGAGATGGGGGGAAGAGAGAGACAAAAATCGCGTTAGAAGGTTTGTCCCATGCACGGCCCGCCGTCACCCACGTCCCTGCGCCGAGGCTGCTGCCGGGGCGGCCCCGCCGGCCCTGCGCAAGGGCTCAGGAGCCATGCGGGACGCGGGGGCCGACAGCGCAGAGGCAAGGGCAGCGGCGCGGGCAGCGGCTGCGAGAGCGCGGCAGTCTGGACTGGGTAGCGGACGCGCTGCTCGCAGCCACCGCGAGGAGTGGTCAAGGTGCCCAGAGAAAGCGTGGGAGCAGGACGGGGGTAGGAGGGAGGCATCGGCAGCCATCCGGGAGGGCAAAGCCCCGATGCCGGTCCCTGCAGGGGCACGAGCTGTCCCCGCCTTAGCAGCCAGCCCTGTGCGGTGCTGGCAGCATGGATGGGGGCTCAGCGTGGCCCCTCTCGCCTGCCCGTGTCCTGCCCAGCCCCGCAGCGTGCTGCAAAGCCTGGCGGGACGGGCTGCGGCGGGATGGCAGCGACCAGCCCTGGGCAGCACCCCTCTGCGCAGGCAGCAGCACTGACTGGGGGGGCACGAGCCCGGTGGGGCAGGAGCGCGGTGGGGCTGAGACCCACTGTGGGGGGCCAGGGCATCCCTGGGGGTCCTGAAGGACAAGGAGGGCAGCGCATGCAGTCAGGCAGGGCAGATGCAAAGCGGGCAAGGGAGAGCAGGGAGGCGGCAAAAACATTGCATGCTGCCCTCTCCTTCTGACTCGTGGCACCTTTAGCTATTAGCGCAGCAGGGTAAAGACCTTTCACTCTGAATTTTTTTGGGGGGGGGGGTTAAAAACACTGTTACAAGCCAATCTTTCCATCATCATCATCATCATCTGTTATTATAAATGACTCATTTAAAAAATTATACCTCTATTCAAGTGTTAAGCTCACTGCTCATTCAGGGAAAAAAAAGGTTAAGATGTGGGATCCAGGCTATTAGTATCTGTTTCTTTTGAGTTCTGATCTTGCCCCAACATGTAAAGACAAGCTGTGCTAGAAACAGGCAATCTCACAGCCCGAGGGAGATGTCCAGCCCCGAGCGCCCAGCAAGCGTTACCTCTTCTTCATTGGCTTCGTTTTTGGCACCGTCCAACTTCTTCTTGCTCTCTGGCATAAGGTCATCCAGGAAGCTGAGCTCTCGCTTCGAGAAGCAGAAATCCATGGCTTTCCGGACAAATACAAGAGCCAAAACCTGCACGAATAAGAGGGAAGATGCGGTGAGGCCAGAGGTGGTGCTACATCTCACTCCAACGCGGCAAACATCCCTCTGCCGAGCGGCACCGCCTCTTACCATCATGGGAAAGACGATGGCGGCACGGGACACCTTGATGGCCCAGAGCAGGACGAGGCAGATCAGCTGGATCACGGTGAAGAAGTGCACCTTTCGCAAGGGGACGTGCCGCAGGTAGATGAAATCCGGCTGGTGTTTCGCCGGCATCCAAAACAGCTTCAAGCGATCGAAGAACTGCAAAATCAAAGTGGAAAAGTTGCCACCTTGGGACTGCGGAAAGCTTCTGGCCCTCTTGAGACGTGGAGGGAGTTTTCAGGATCTCGCTCGCCATGAGAAACCGTGGATCCCACTATGCTCCTCCTGGGAGCAGCACCCATTTTCCCTTCGCTCCAGCTAGAAACCAGCTTGCCCGTGAGAGCTGCCCACCCAAGTGCAATTATGCCACGTTATTCTATGATTAGCTTGTCTTGGCCCACTGAATCCCCCAGCAAGGATTTCCACCAGTGGTAGAAATTGCCTTCCCTGTGCACTCAACTCCCCCATTTTCACCTAACCAAACACTGGCCTGCCCTAACCTGTGTTTAAACAGGGAGCGCTCAACTTGCCCGGTCCTCCCAGCCCTATAGACCTCCTGTGCCTCCTCCAATCTTTTTCGTACACAAAATATTTTCATTGCTTGCTTTCCGAGAGGTTTTTTTCCCATGCCGCTGCTTTTTTCCTGCTTCTACGGAGATGAAATACCAGGCAGCGGACATGCTGCACGCTGTAAAAAAGTCCGTACCTGAATTTCTCCGAGCGACGACACGCCCATGTAGAGAAAGACGCCGTAAAGCACAGGCATTGGTATAAACTGAAAGAAAGAATGCAATCATTTATTTTTTTAAATTGCATTTTCAGTAGTACCACTCTCTTCTACAGGCACTGCCTCAAATTGCCTACAGCTTTCCAGTTTCCACAGGGTTAGAGACGTGTCGGATTTTAACCAGCAGAGCTTTTGTGCCTGCGAGTGAGCTAACGCTCTGCTTTAGGCTGAACGTTGGAGTTATCTTTCATCAGCAGAATCCTATCTTCCAGAAAGGTTGGAGGAAAACAGGCGACCATGCTACCATATGCCACGTTCTGTGACGGTAGAAAAACCTTTCTCCTTATTCTTGTAGCAACAAGCAAAAGCGACGTGCCTCCTTTTAGCCTAGCGAGGAGATTATCTTGTGGGAGGAACACGCAAGGAAGCCCATGGACATGATTTCAGTGTGTTTAGCTACTGGAACGGCTGTGCTGAGGCATTTGGGGGAGCAAATTGCCATCGATAACGTGCTGAACGGCTGGAAAGCGTAAGCGAGGAGGCTGCTTCCCACTGTGGGTCAAGCCCCAAGGTTTGGGATCACCTCCTCCTCCACTCCACAGCTGCTCGGGCCTGGAGAGAGGGGACTGGTTTTGGGTAACCTCCAAAAAGCTCGTGGCTGTTGGGTGTTTTGCATTTTCCTCTTACCTTTAACACAGAAGTGAAGAAGACAGAGCAGCCCATGAGCACAAAGATCATGGAGCCAGTGACTCTCTGCTCTCGTATCCCCAGAAACTTGGGTTGTTCTCCTGGAGCTGCGCACTCAGACTCGACTTTGAGGCTATTCACGTGGGTGATGGACAGGACGGTGGCAGCCACAAACCAGGGCAGCCCCATCACGGAGCACACCCCGAGCATCACGGCCACCATGAAAAGGTCCAGGTGGTACCCGCATCCTTTCTGCGGGAAGCAAAACAAGGAGATGAGCGTCCCACAGCACAAGAGCAAGGACAACGTCGCAAGTCAGGCTCAAACCCCGCTAGAGCGCAAGTCAACTTCTTGAGAATTTAAAACACGCCTCGGAAACAAATAAGGAGGTATCTGCTCTTTGTGCAAGCCCCTTGCATGAAAAGGTGGCAGGAGTTCAGACAAAGTGGGTTTGGTTGTGCGATAGCTACTTCTCAAAAGAAAAAAAAAGACCGGGTTTTTTCCTTCATAAAGAAATTTCCACCACTTGCAAGTAGGATGTGACTCTGAGTTATCCCTGGCAGCGCGTCAACACAATTCGATCCCCCATCCACTGCTGACATTTTAAAACAAAACCACGCTTCTCTATTGCTCCAAGATTAATTTGCTCCTCTGAAAGGCTGCTCATCTGAACTCCCTGTCGTTTGCTCCCTGTGTCATCATTAATGCAGGAGAGCATCCTGCCACGCAACCTGACGTTTTCCCAAACCAATGCCTTCCCAAAGCATTTGGAATAGGAGCTTCTCCCCGTGCCTGCAGCCCGGAGTGGGTTGGGGATGGGCTCATCTCTTGCAGCCCCTTACCTTCAGCCTGTGCTCCTTCCTGTTCACAATAACAGCAGTGATCTGCTGGTCCATGAAGATCAAGATGGTGCAGAGCAGAGCTGGGATGAGCGCAGCCAACACCGTCCACCAAGGGTTGGGTCCTACGGGGTTGATGAAGCACCCGCGGTCGTCTCTGGTAGGCTGCAACAAAGCACACACATCAGCATCATCTCCCAGCCCAGCCACCTCACTGGCTTTGCTTTTCCCCTCCATTCCCATGTCAGAGCACCTCCCAGCCCTGGCTTCACGTCACCCTGGGGTTCAGCACTGCCGCTGCCCTCTTTGCAAGCACCTACAGATACTTCTCCTGGAGGTATCTAGTTTTGGGGCTGTCTTCTCCTTTCCCGAAGGAAACGATGCGCTTGGAGGCAGAAGAGGAGATGGTCGCACCACCAGCATCTCCTCCGGACTCAGCCCTGTCCTGCCCCGGCATCACCTTGTGGCATCCCCAAGGGCTGAAACCAGCTCCCTGCCAAAACACCCCGTTACCTTGAACATATGGGGGACGTGGAGCTTCGGTGATGGGATCCCAATCATGAAGTCCATGAGCACCATGACGACGATGGTGAGGAAAACAGCAAAGTCGCTTACTGTGGACCGTACCTGGGGCAAGAAACCAGAGCTGAAGGGGGCGTCGCGAAGGGGGCCACAACATGACATGGAAAAGTGAGGGACGTCAACACCATTAAGACCGGTTAACAAAACCCCTCCATGCTGAGGACATGCAGCCAAATCCCTTGGTTAGATACCGTTGCTGTGTTTGTGCCTGTGAGATCTGGTGCCAGGCAATACAAAATGTTTAATTAGGTGGAAAAGGGTTGTCTTAATTGAAACCTTAAAAAAAAAATAAAATTACAAAAGAAGGAAGCAGATGTCTGCCACGACAGCCACGCTCACAGCTAAAACGGGAATAAGGCACTGAGGCATCATTTGTTCCTCAAAAGGAAGAAATAGTGTCGTTTGCTATGGCAGCTCCTCAGCTGAATCAGCCTTCCCCTTGAGCACATAATGCACAGAAGGTGAAAAAAAGTAACTGTGGAAGACCTGATTTCCCACTGCCTGAGCAAGAGATGGCTCCAGGACAGGTCGCCAGGCAGGTGGGAAATGCTACGATCCTTTTGCACTCATGGAAATGAGTGAGGGACGTCCACGCTGATGGAGAGCTTGGCCTTCAAGGTCAACGTTTCCCAGCTTGACCGAGTGGTGGCAAATACTGCTTAGTGCTCCAGAAAAGCCATTTTGGGAAATGAGCGTGGAGACTGCTGCTGGCCACCGTCTTCTACCTACTCTGGTTGGGAAGTATCGGCTGGTCTTAAACTTCTTCAGTAAGCTCGACAGCACAAAGGTGGAGAAGAAGAGGATGCAGCACCAGAAGAGGACGTCAGGCGTGTAGGGGCCATTGGGTCCACAGGCAGGTCCTTGAAACTCTCCGTGCAAATACCGACATTCCTGGAGAAACAGAGCATCAGGACACAAAGGCAGTGCACGTGCGGCAAGGAAACCTTGCATAACGAGGGGGTTATTTCTGCTGCCGGTCAGAAATATTGTCCTGCCACCGCGTTGAGGAGGCGGACAGTTATTACCCACGATGTTGGGCACAAGGTGGACTGGACAAGGTGGACGCTCCTTCCCAGGACCAAGCGGGTTAAAACCACCCATTAGATTTAAGCAATGACTTTTCAGAGCAGCACTAGCACAGCTGGAAGCCCATCACCACCTGAAGGGCTCCGACTTGTGCACCACGCGAATGCCCCTGGGCCCCGTGGCCGCGGCACGAGGAAGCAGTGGCTCGGGGCACTTACGGTCACCGTGAGGTTTTCCCAGGCGATGCCAGACACGTTGATCTTGTTGCTCTCCCAGAAACGCAGGGTTTCATTGCTGGGATGCGTCGGTGCCTCACACTTACAGCTGGGAGGAGAGAAGCCAAGACACGGGTAAGGGAGAGGCGATGCAGGTGCAGCCCTGAGCTCCTGCCAAGGGGCAGGGGCATTTTAGGAGGAAAAAACCCACTAGTCGATGGTGAGGAAGTCGAGCTGGCTGTGCATGTGCACAGGGTAGGTCTCCCGCAGGTGACTCAGCTTCTCTAGAGCCTCGTAGATGAAGATGAGGCAGATGAGGGAGGCGAAGGCTTCTTCGGTGAAGTGGGTGATGTAGCACACCAAAGAGCTGGCGTCGGTGGCCACCAGCACGATGCAGAAGAAGGCGGTCCACAGCCCGATGCATGCCCGCAGAGAGAGATAGGAGAGCGTGTACTCCCTGGGAAACCAAAATAAAACCAAGGGTGGAAAGGCCAGCAAGAGGCTCCAAGCTGGGGCTTAATGATAAATTTAAATTGCAATAAGGGTGGTTCATCTCACATCGAAGTCATCACAGCAGAAGGACTGTCATGGAAAATACCCATTTCACATGAAAAACTCCTACTTTTTCAATGAAATCATCCAAACTCACAACATTTCAGCAGTAGACTATTTGGCTACTTGAGCAAACTGTATTTCCACTTCCAGCAACAATCAGGCTAAAAAGTGCCTTGTTTTGTACTCAGAGGGAAGCAAATCTTCCCCCATTCCCAAACCAGAGTGATTTGTCTCCTCTTCCTTGTGCAGCCCATCTTGGGCATCCACATCCTTGTGGTTTCTCCTCCTCCAGCTGCTTCGCTTTAAGCCTAAAACCCCCAAATGACCCCATCCATCCTTCAGAGAGCCAGGGCTCTCGCACCATCACATACTAAAGCAGCAGCGTGCAGCATCTGTGACACACAAGACAACTTCAATCGAACAACTGCCGCTGAGAGAAATGAAAGACAAACATCTTTTCTCCATCCCCGCTGCCTTCTGAAGGCTCTCACAGCACCCGGCCGCAGCAACCAGCCTTACTTGCAGAATTTGTAGAGGATCTTCTCAAAGACGAGCACGGGTCCGGTGCTGCCGAGGATGGTGAGAGGTTGGCCAGCAAAGAGGGAAAACACCACGCCGGTCATGGAGGCGCCCAGCAGCGACTCCATGGCACTCTGTCTGGGGAAGAGAGGCAGCAGTGAGTACAGAAAGCATTAGGGGGAAAAAAAACCCAGAGCAAACTCACTGCAGCAAGGACTTTTGCATGAGTTTTATCCTCCCCCGTGCCACCCAACAGAGAGAGCTGCTCACTCTGTGGCCATCGGTCGCCTCCCCCAGCAGTCCCCCGAAGGTGATGACAGGGGACATGCAGGCACAGTAGAGGAAGAGGAAGGACGCTCAGAGGACAACCCATCTCGCATGCCCTAAGCAGTGCAATAAGCACTTGGCTAAACGCAAGATAATTTCCCCCAAATTTCCTGCTGGCAATGGCAGGAAGTATTCCCCCAAAAGGAAAAATCTGTCCATCGTGTTCCTTGTAATCCTCTCCTCCACGAGGCCCCCCATCCCCCATGGCACACCGCAGCCTGTTGCTTAAAGAGGACAAGTTTTACTGGCCCTGGCAATGCCACCACTGGGGACAGCGTGCTGGGGACCCCGGGGAGAAGGACGAGGTGCAGGATGCACCCCGGGTGGGATTTCAGCCTCCAGGATGTGGGGTGATGCAAACGTGCGTGTTTGCTTTGGGGTGCGAACGAAGGGTGGGCTATTTGGAGAGCTGCCGGCAGCGGGGACAGCAAACGCTCTTGCTCACTACTACAGAGACAGGGAGAGGTGAAGAAAGCCAAAAATGACCCAGAGATATCCCTTCTCACGTCGCACCTCATCCGTCGTGACAGTAGCCATGGACCTGCCGATCTCATGGTACTGATGGGCTTTTCCTTCTGGTCCAAGCAAAACAAACAGGAACCTGGGCAAGACAAACAAAAGGAGAGAGACGAACGTGTCATGGCTCAAAGAGCACCCAAGGAAATCCCTGGCAGCTCCCAGCCCAGAGCACGGCTCGAGAGGGGACACGGAGGCTCACCGACTCCGGTGATGAATTGGAAATTCATCAAAACCCATCGCAAATTTCATTTTGGGGCCAACTCTCATTCACGTTGGCCAATGGGTTTAAAAGCTACAGCAGGGAAGGGGGAAATGAAGGCAAGGAGACGTGGCTGGCAGAAACGTGCTGGCTCCCGCTGGCCTTGTTCCCTTGGGATGCCAAACTGATGCATGCCATCTGATGTTTTGTTGGGGGGGGTTGAAATAAAAACTTTGTGCTTCTCGTTCAGACCTTGTTGGGATGGGAACTTCCGTCATGCCCGAGAGGAGGACAGCCGGGGTCAGGCGGACAAATGCCACGATGGGCTGGCGAAGGAAATCCAGCTCTCCTACGAGCACGTTGGACGCTTCAGCCCCGCTGGGAATTTTCTTCATGAAGTGCAGCTCCGCCTGGGCACGACAAGCCATTTTCAGGCAATTACCCCAAAAGCAAAGCCCACAGCACCCTGCAGCTCCCTCTGCAGCCAAGGTTGCAACAGCAAATTCGTCCCTGAAGGCCTAAGAAAGCTA